>NW_009188438.1:0-67878 GCF_000690835.1 Fulmarus glacialis | reverse complement strand
TGGGAGGTTCATCCTGCTCGCCGCCCCTGCATCAGTTACACTGATGTCTTCAGTGTAAAGGAGGTCTTGGTTCATAGACTTCAGTGTGAATCTTGCATACTTTCAGTGCAGATGATTTGATGACTTGGGGTCCTGGCTTATTAAGTTCACTACAGGACTGTGGTGGTCCTCTGCATGGTATTATTAAGATTTTTAAGAACACTCCCGTGGTGCACGTTGAGTTATTTGTATAATTTGAACTGTGTTGATTGGAGCTAGAACAAAAAGACTTTCTAGGTTCCAGGACTATTAAATCCTGATCCCATACCAGTTGTTCTTCTGTGCCTTCCATTATACTAAAGATCTAGCAGGTTATTCTCTTTCTTCTAATAGACTTTGCAATACTTATTTTGTGCAAGTTATTCTTACATTTTCTGAAAAGAAAAGCTTGTATGCTCTTTCATAGTCTTCATCAAACATTACTGATGCAGCAAAATCTTTAATTGGATTCTTTTTCTTTTAAGTGGAATGATCAGAAATTGTTTTTCTGTAAATAATAATGAAGCAGGATGGTATGGAAAAATTATGATTCTGAAAGAGAAAAGTCATCATAATAGAAACACTTTAAGACGAAAACTATATTATTTTAATGTAAATTATTCATAGGTTATCAAGTTTAGATGAGGTTTGTGAACCTAACTTTGTTATGGTTCTTTAATATAACTTTAATATAACTTTAATGTTTAAATCTATGATGCAGGGAATGAAATTCTATTCAGGGAAACCATTCTGATTTCTGTATAATTGGAAAAGTTTATGTATTCGGTGGACTAGTAGTACTGAGAACAGACATTTATCTCCATGACTTTGTAATGCCACGGTATAACATAGGGCATAGACAAGATGGTACTTGGACAAGTAGTGCTCTTTCAGGAGAAGAACATGCTACATCTGTTTTGGCTTCTTTCTTGTTGCCAGTAAAAGAGCTGATCAGGAAGGTTCTCAGCTTCTGTTACCTGGTAGGTGCAATTGGTCGTACTGAATTTTTTCCTGCTTTACATTCACGTTACTCACATTTCTTTTTTTATGGCTTCTTTTGCTAGTTCAGCTTATTTAACTGCTGTTAGTTCCTTCAACAACTTTGATGCTTATGTGGTCATTGAATTCTCTTTGTCATTGCCTTTTGTGTATATAAAGCTACAGGTCTTATTGATTTCCAGAGTTCCTGAGAACTTCTCTGCAGTCCTTCTGGCTATGTAAAGTTCTTGAGAAAGGCAGAGTGCATGAACATTTAAAGTGTTGACATCTCTAGTTAATAACCAAACAGTTGCTGCAGTGAGTTATTTCAATGCTTCACGAACCTTCAGTTCCTTCAACTCTTTGTACTTGAGCAGTGGAAAAGATGGGATTTTTCATGGGTTTTTTGTTTCCTCTTGTTCTTTGCATTGGAGATATGCAAAAACTCATTGGAATGAGTCTGAGGAATTGTAAATGTGTCCTGACAAGGTATCTTCAGGTAAGTGTAATTAAATCATGTATTCAAGATTAAGTCTGTATTCTCCTTCTGCATTCATTTGCTCCCTCTTTTCTCGATTCCCTCAAAATGTTTCTGCTGTTTGTATTCATAGTCCCTTTGGCAATATTTCCTTAGCTTCTAGGCCCTTACTGGCTGTCTCAGACAAAGTTGTCATTTCTTTGACTTGTTTCTCAGTTTGTCTGTCTGTGTTTCTCATCTATTTCCACTGTGTCTCTCAAGCCTTCTGGCAATACTTCTCAGCTTTTCCCACTGCATTTCTTGGTACTCTGAGGCAGGATCTTTCAGTTCTATCAGCACTGAATCTTCATTTCTTCAGAAGTAATCCAGTCTTTTTTAGCTCAAGCTAGTGCTTTTCTGGTGTTCCAAGCTACCTTCTTAGCTCTTTGGTCATCACCAAAGAGAAGTAGTAGGAATAGCCTCTGTGCTGAGTAAGAAAAAAAAAGATTTCATTTGGACATGACAAGAGTTCTGTGTTTACTCCAGAGTAGCATTCTGAGTAAAATGTGCACACTAACAGAAATATATTTGACAGGAAATATGTTAGTAAAAATACACAAAATGCTGTTATTTAAACCGTAATCTAAATCAGATTTTTCAAAGTTTAAATCAGATTTTAAGCATAAAATATTCTCCTTTGAACTCAGATTGTAAGTTGTAGTGGATTTTTGGGGGCCCGACTGATCTGTGTTCTTTTGTGCTAATTTAAATTTGAGGTAATATTCAAACAGTTTACTGTTCCGCTGAAGTCTTAAAGAATGACAGACTTCTAGATTTAGAAAGCTCATTTGCTAAACCCCATAAAAAAAGAATGTTGAAATGTTGTATCAGTTTTGTGTAGTTATAGCTTCTTGTGCTATTGGAATAATAAAGTTTTATTTATGATGATTTATTCTGTTTAGTTTAGTTCCATGACTTGTTCAACATGAAGTTGAAAAACCAGAAAAGCTGACTTTCTTTTTTCAATTTATGTTGAAGAACTAAATTTGAAGGGTTGAGATTTATTAGTTCAGAAGTCAAGAAGAACACACTGACTGAAGAAACTGCTTTAATTCATACCCTACAGATAGCAGCGATGGGCAATACATGAACAGGATGGTTGTATTGCAACTCCACATGTAGGTAATTCTACATTACAGTTTTAGATGTTTACGCTATTGCTTTATTTGTTATAATAGTCTTGTACCTGGCTCTTTATTATCCTGCCTGGCTTGACCTCCCTCCAAGCCCGTTTCTTTGTCAAGAGCTGACCAATACTGTCTTTGCATGCCTGGAGTCAGTTCCCCAAATGAGAATGCTAGGTTGGGGGACTGTGCTAGAAGAGAGAGGTCATGAGAGGAGGACCATGCTCACAGACCACAGTGCCGGCTTGCACTGAAGTCTCTAGCTTGGGGTGGAGTTCCTGTGGGTCAGGTCTCAGCCCTAGGAAAATGAGGTTGGTAAAGAGCATAGAGAAGAGTGAAGAAGACAGACCCTGGCTCTACCCATTGCCGTCAGCTGGGAGGCACATAGTCTCCAGCATTCATTCACCAAAAAATGCCTCAGAAGCAGCATCTTGCCTATAGAATTAAATGTGGAAGTATCTGTGGTGTGCATCACATAAAATTCAGGATGGCCTGTCTGGACAGACGTGTCTAGAACTTCCTCTTCTGACCAGAACACGGACTTAGACTGAGTCCTACCTGTAATAATTTTGTCTGGGAAGCAGAACCACTTACAGCTAAAATTCCCACTGTCTGGTTTTTCTTCTTCGGCTAAAATGTAATAATAACATAAGAGGGACATTCAGATGGCATAAATTCACCAATCACTTAACCAGTTTTTTAACCATACTCACAAACCAAACTTAGGAGAAGTGTACAAGTCATCTCTGATTTGCTCAAATTTATGAGTTTACCATAAAATACTGGTATTTTGCCTTTGTGGAGATGGTTAATTCATTGTGGTGTCTCAGGAGTGATTGCTTAGGTTTTTTTGGTTGCCTAATTACTTTGCTTATTTCTTCATTCTTTTAGGGAACTGTAGAAAGTGTGTCTCTTTATCCTTAGTAAATACTTGTCTGGAGTGACAGCAATATGCTGCCTTGGCTATCCTATCCTAAAAGCATTGATTACTTTCTGAAAGGCTTCAGTTCTCTGGCAGTCACAGGCCATATTTTCTCTGATAACAACCTTTTTGTTGTTGGTATAGACAGTATCTAGCTCTGGATTTTGTTCCCTGCCTATCTGTCAGTTAATCCAGAGCACTGGTCTGATTTGCTGAAACTATGAAGAATTGAACTAGGATTCATACATTTGTAGCACACACAAACAATTCTCAGTTGTATCTTCTGGAAAAAAGGGGAGATTTTCTCACCTTTTTTAACAAAAAACAAGATCTTTTTGAAGCAGCCTATCTGTGTTACATTATCGATGGAAGTCCCTTTTCTGCTTGAATATTGACTTCCAAATTTTTGTTTAGTGCCCATGACAGTACTGTCTAGTTTTAACCATATGGACCCTAATGGTCCCCATCCATGAATGCTGAAGGAGCTGGCTGATGTCATTGTGAGGCCCCTTTTGATTATCTTTGAAAGGCCATGGTGATTGGGAGAGGTGCCTGAGGACTGGAGGAAAGCAAATGTCACCCCCATCTTCAAGAAGGGCAAGAAGGAGGACCCAGGGAACTACAGGCTAG
Organism: Fulmarus glacialis; assembly: GCF_000690835.1. NCBI lineage: Eukaryota > Metazoa > Chordata > Aves > Procellariiformes > Procellariidae > Fulmarus > Fulmarus glacialis. The sequence goes on along the minus strand of NW_009188438.1, from coordinate 63,689 downwards.
TCAGCGTCACCTCGGTCTTTGGGAAGGTGACGGAACAACTAATCTTGGAAGCCATTTCCATGCACATGAAGGACAAGAAGGTGACTAGGAGCAGTCAGCATGGATTCACCAAGGGGAAGTCATGCTTGACCAACCTGATAACCTTCTGTGATGAAATGACTGGCTTGGTGGATGAGGGGAGGGCAGTGGATATTGTCTACCTGGACTTCAGTAAAGTCTTTGATGCTGTCTCCCATAAGATCCTCATAGAGAAGCTGATGAAGTATGAGCTAGATGAGCAACAGTAAGGTGGATTGAAAACTGTCTGAACAGCTGGGCCCAGATGGTGATGATTAGTGGTACGAAGTCTAGTTGGAAGCCAGTCACTAGCTGTATATCTGAGGGGTCAATGCTAGGTCTAGTCCTAGATTAACGATCCGGATGGTGGGGCAGGGTGTACCCTCAGCAAGTTTGCAGATGACGCAAAACTGTGAGGAGTGGCTAATACACTGGAGGGTTTTGCTGCCATCCAGGGGGACCTCAACAGGCTGGAGAAATGGGCTGACAAGAACCTCATGAAGCACAAGAAAGGGAAGTGCAAAGTCATGTGTCTAGGGAGAAACAACCCCATGCACCAGTATATGCTGGAGACTGACCAACTGGAAATCAGCTTTTCAGAAAAGAGCTTGTGGACACCAAGTTTTCCATGAACCAGCACTGTGCCCTCATAGCGAAGAAGGTGAATGGTGTCCTTGGCTGCATTAGGAATGTTGCTAGCAGATCAAGGGAAGTGATCCTTCTCCTCTACTCAGCGCTGGTGAGGCCACACCTGGAATGCTGTGTCCAGTTCTCGGCTCTACAGTACAAGAGACACGTGGACATACTGGAGAAAGTCCAGTGAAGGGCCACAAGGATGATTAAGGGACTGGAGCATCTCTCCTATGAGCAGAGGCTGGGAGAGCTGAGACTGTTCAGCCTGGAGAAGAGAAGGCTCGGGGGGGATCTCATCGATGTGTATAAATACCTGAAGGGAGGGTGCAAGGAAGATGGCGCCAGGCTCTTTTCAGTGGTGCCCAATGACAGGACAAGATGCAGTGGGCACCAACTGAAACACAGGAGGTTCCTCCTGAACATCAGGAAACACTTTTTTTCAGCGAGGGTGACTGAGCACTGACACAGGTTGTCCAGAGATTGTGGAGTCTCAATCCTTGGAGATATTCAGAAGTCAACTGGACACAGTCCTGGGCAACCGGCTCTTGGTGGCCCTGCTTGAGCAGGGGAGTTGGACAAGATGACCTCCAGAGGTCCCTTTCAACCTCAAGCTTCTGTGATTCTGTTAGAGCACTGCATTGATACGATGTTAAAGGTACTTGAAGAATTTAGTGTTATGTTTCCTGTCATACAGCTTCTGAATTGGCTGTGGGATTACAGGGAGATCTCTTTATCTAACTCTTTCAGTTCTTGTTGCCTTTTCATGGACTTTTCCAATGTCTGTAAATGGGATTTCTCAGTAGGGCTTACAGTAGTTGCTAATTAAAAAACCAAATTTGGCACAAATTTGGTTGCCTAATCCATTATACCAAGGAATCTCAGTATCTTTTCTATTGTCTATGCATGATGATAATGCTGTCTTTGTGGTTTGCTTGTGCACCTTTGTGCATTAACAACTCTGTGTACTTCTAGTACTTCCGTTGTATGCCCTTTATGCTTTTTGCTTGTTTAGTTTTAGCTTAGCATTTTTTTAATCTTTCCAAAGTTGTCCAAAGCCTCTTGCCACTCTCTCTTCCTGGTTTTTCCCAGATGAAGTGTTACTGTGTAAAACTTGATACCCTGTCTGTGCCATCACAAGATGAATGCATAACCTTTTCAAATGGAATCTGCCAGAACTTTGCGTATTCGTCTAACATTCGTCTAAATATTTGACATCAATGGACTTTCAAAATATCTCCCCTTGTAGGCAATTAAAAAAAAAGTTCCAATATTACATGGGTTCTGGCTTGTGCAAAAGCAAGGGAAGACATACCTTCTTTATGTCATCTTATTCTGCTCTCTGACTTACAGAGCAGTGAGGCTGCAATGGTGATCAGTTGCTGCAAGCCCACTGCTATCCCAAAGTGGTTCATTAGTGGTGTGTTAGCATTACTGGTCTCAGTTAGCAGCCAGTAATGAGCTGCATACATTTTATTCTATTTAGATCTTTGCATAAGGCAGGTAAAGATTGATACAGAATGTAAGCTCTGGCGGAGGTCACATTACACACTGAAAAATGCAAATGAATTACCAAAGGGAGGGGGAAATATTTTTATCCCCTCATTGAAGTCATTGAAGTAAGAAGCTGCTTACCAGCCAGTTTAGTATGGAAGATAATTTCTAGTCTAACAAACAGATATTTGCATATCTAAGGAAGTGAACAAGCACTATTAAGAAAAATGGACAGACTGTGTCTCGAAAATGGGGGAAATGGAATGAGTCAGGATGAAAGATTAAGTCTGTTTAGATCCCAGGAACATTTCAAAGGTGAGATTGGTAGAAGCCTGTTGTGGTTTAACCAAGGGATGTGCAGGAATATGAAGATCTAAGGGGAGGTGGAGGAGTGCACCTGAAAGTGCTCCGTGAGAAGTTAATCTCTTGCAGATGAATTCTCAGACCAGAACTTCTGAATAATTTTTCGATGATAGGGAAGACATGAAAGATAAGGTGTGCACAAGGACTGGAGCTGTGATTGCCTGCTTTTCAGTGCCAGCTCAATATGGATGTAAGTATGGATCAGTGTAAATACATTAAGCATACATTTTGTCTATTTGGTGGTAACTTTTGTAAGCATTTGTTACAGCGTTGTCTGTTTTGAAAGTTAGTGATAAAATTTGTTACCGATTTTTGACCTTTTGGCTTAAATGTGATTTAAGGGAACTAACAAGGCATATTTCATACAAAAGTGTAGCAATGCCATACCCTAGGGCATTTGTGTATCATAAAAGTACCCAGGAAATACTAATAGGAGTTGGTGTTGCTGTCATCATCCCTTTTGTCAATACAGTCACTCCATTGGTAGAGGGAAGAGATTTAATCCATCACCTTTCCAATATTTCTTCCCCCATGCTGAAGACGACTGTCGCTTGTCCAGGCTGTCATTGTGTGTGCAGCTCCACATGTTGTCTGAGCTCTGCATGATTTTCTGTCTTGGGTTTCCTTTCTGGTGGGATATTGGATTATCAATCTTACTCACTGTGTCAGAGATCTGTCTGATCTCTATAAAATTTGTTCTGGACTGGATGACTCCTGTTTGTCAGGCTCTGCTTTTCCTTCTTTCTGAGTCTTCCGGTAGTCTGTTGTTGAAGTACTTGTCCCAGGTCTGTCACAAGCTCCTTGCCAAACTTCAGTAATACAGTTCAGTTTGTATCAGTCACCAACCTCTCTTTAGTGTGTCACTTTTCTTTTGTAACTTCAGATTAAAAACATACCTTTCTAGAATTTTGTTTCTACATGGTTTGCGGTATTCTTCCATTTTTGTAACAGATTTTCATGTTTGCTTTCTACTCTCTGAGGTAATTGAAACTATTAAACACTTCAAGTATATCTGAAACCACAACTGTCAGAAATAAGGCGACTTTCTAATTAGTGTCTTTCTCTTCACTAGTACCTATTGCTTCCAGGTGCAGAATAAAGCACCATTTCCATCTCTTCCTGTTGTTTTCCATGCTCAGAGAGGTTTTCAGCTCTGGTGGAGGTTACAGCTACTGTTTTCCATCCAGTTTATTTCTTTTAATTCCTTTTGTTTTTTTCCCTTGCTGATAATCATGTGGGGTTCAGTAATAACTCTGGGCCCAAGATGCTTTAAAAAGACCCTCTTTATTCAGAGACATATTGCTGCCTGCCTCTGTGTACCAGGACGTGGGTTGAGCGGAGCCCATTGCTCAGCCTTCCTGCGCCAGGGAAGCAAAGTTTCTTAGAGGTTCAGGTCCTGGCACTGCATTTTACTGTGGGAAATCTGGAGTAACTAGGGAAGGATGATTTTTTTTCTGTCACAATCTTGTACTTCTGCTTTTTAACTGTGATTTTTCACCTGTGATGGGTAACTGCACAGCACATTGCTGGCAGCCTGTGCTCATGCTGACCTGGAACAGAATGAAGGACTAAATTCACTTAGTTGAATCTCTCCAGGATATCTAAATGCACCAAGAAGTTTAGCTTTGACTTTCACATTTTGGTCCCACAGGTCCATCGGGGTATTTCCATGAGCCTTTTGTAAGGGTGAATATGGATTCTGTGACAAGACTTAGTTTAAGCGGTTATATCCTCAAGCATGAGTTGGGAGGGGAGAGTGTGGGCTTGCGTGAGAACAGAATGAGTCCTCTGTTATTTGTGTCTCTCCAGAATTCAGGATGATGGTTTTTTTGTGATATGTCACAGAAAGTTATTGATTCTTGGTGTTTTAAATAAACTGATGAATACATAGATACATGCTGTCTTTTATCAGAAAAGTGCTTTGATAACTTCTTTAACTTTTATACTAACAAATCAGCAAGAGGAGAGCCAATGTTTTTATTAAGATAGTAAAAATATATCTTAATGTAATATTATCTAAAGAATTTGTATAAGAATGTAAGATAAACTTTATTTTAGGGCTTAGGATAAGCAGCAAGACCTAAAAACAGTATCTCTGGAGCTATTCAGGACAGTCCATTTGTATTTCTTCATCTTACTCTGGAGGAGAAGAGAAATAGATACAGTCCCCACAAAAACATTGCCTTCAGATGTAGTGCATATGATTAGTTATATTGTAATTTTATCTCCAGGTGGAATGTTGTAATACATATTTTTGAGACACTGGTAATGTGAGACACCTGCCTGTCTTCCCAAAATTCCTATTTCTACTTTCACTGCTAAACTGTACCCATCACCTGTGAATACAATCTCACTTTAAAGCAAACATAAAAGAGGTAAATCTGGGTATATAGAGTGTTGTACTAGTGGAAACATTCATGTCTTTATTACTGTGATGCAAATCAGTTTTATGTATGGCAGATTAAAAGATTTATTTTACCTCATTGTTAAAATTCTTAAGTAGTATGGATTTCTGGAGTTTTTTGTATACTTGCACCTCGGTTTTGCAGCGAAGGGAAGGAATATGGCAGTGGCACTTGATCATTTTCTTTGCAGCAGTATTCATACTGGAAGTGCTCAGTAATCAGTGGCGTGTTGTTTTCAGCTGTAGAATCCTCATGCTCTATTAACTGTGGTGGTAGGAAAATGGCTGTTGGCAATTTTCCATCATGTCAATGCTCTTAGTACTTACGTTAGAAACAGCATTTATGAAGGCCACAGAAGTCTTTCTTGTTTTTTCCTCTCTCCAGATCTTTCGGTGTTGAGAGTTGGAATGTATTTTCTCTGTTCATCTGTTGTGTATATACTGTAAGGGATGCACACGCAGTATTAGCCCTGTAGCTTGGAGTAACAGAAACCTGAGCTGATTTCAGTCTGTCTCGGTTTGTTCCGTCTAACTCTTTGTTCTAATATATGTCTAAGAAGAGTTTAAAATGCCCACATTAGACTGAAAGCTGGGAAAAAAGGTTTATATTTATAAAGAAACTTTGTGAAAGATTTTTTTTTCCCTGTTTGTTACTGTGCAGCAATTCATAATGGTCTGTCCAGGTATTATTTAAAAGAAAGGCATTGTTCATGTAGAGATCGATCCAACCAAGATGATACATAATTCAGTCTCAGTGGGTGATTGCATTAATTTTTCATTTTAACATTGAATAATTTGATATACTTTGAAATAGCAAAGCAATGATCTATAGATTGGGGTTATGAAAATTGAAAGCAATTTAATAATATGCATGTCAAATAAAATCAAAGGGTTTCTATTTTATTTTCTTAAACTGTAAACTAGCCATCACCCTGTGTCAAGGCTCAGTTGCTTGAAAAAATAGCAAAGTTTTTCTTTCCACATTACTGCTTATTCTCCCCCCTTACACTCCCCAGCTTTCTCTCCCACATTTTTTTTCCCTCTCGGATCTTTTAGTAGTCACATTGCATTAAGCATCTGCTATTCATATCAAACACTCTGGAAATCCATCCGTTGTTTATGTCAGTTAATGTTAAGTAATACTTTGTACAGCAATAAGAAGCAATAAAAACCCCAGCAATAAACTGCTGTGTGTCAGTGATTTCTCCTCAGGGTCTGCAACAAGCCATTTGATTTGACTGAAATAATGGCAAATGGTTTTAGACCTTCGCATTAACTCTGCAAGCTAACGTCCATGTGGGCTGGTAAGTGTCATGCTTACAGAAGGATATTGGTGGTGTAGTCCCCGAGATAAAAACTGATGGGTGCCAGAATAAGCATTTGGATAAACAGAAATGTTAGTTGAAGAGTTCCTGTGGGGTTGTCATTCAGGTTGTTTGTGACTTCTGTGTGTTTGAATACTTTGTGTGTAGTGAGAGAAGATAGAAGAATACTATTAAGTTGTAGTTTAAATAAAAGTGATAGTTAAAAGACAGCTATTTTAGGGTACGTAGGTCCTAAGCGCCAAAAGTGAAATACTGAAATGATTTAGTTTTCAGGAAACATGCACTTAATATTTTCTGAAAATCAGGCGTCTCAAAGTGTCTCAAGGTGAACATTCAAATCCGTTAGTTGTGTTTCATTCTGTTGTTGCAGTCAGTTGGAGACCTTCCTGTTGGCTTCAGAGAGCTTTCCCCAAGCCCTGAGATGTTTGGGTTTTTTTCGTTTTAAGGGGATAAAATATATACAAGGTTTTCCAGCACAAACTTCTCTGTCATATACTCAGCAAACAGTGCAGAGAAGAAAGTTTTTCAGTAGCCAGTTTAGATATTTCTTATAAGTACTCTTATCAGGAGTTCTTTATCAGTAGAAACTTTGGGTATTTCTTACAATAACTATTGTTTGACTTAATGTTTTTTAACCAGAGCTGTCACTTTTTGTAGTTGGCTTGTTCCTTAAAATTTGCATAAATCATTAAACGGTGTTCCGTTACAGAAAAGCATCTTCTACTTATTCTTTGTGGAAGAAATGGCTTTGATTAAGGAATCTGAGTGGCAGAAATATAAACCCTTTTAGTAAATAGTTCTTTTTTTTGTACAACAACATTCAGTTAGGAAATTGCACAAGACCTTTAGAGAGATTTAATAAAGCTATTGATTGTATTATGCAGCATGAAGAAAGAGCAAAACCATACTTTGGATTTTCGTTTGTCAAGACTACAATAAACTGATATTGGTCCATGCTTTCTCTTAATTTGTTGAAATTGTTGTCAAAAAAGTGAAATACCTGGTAGCAAGAAATCTACAGCTGAAATCTTGAAGAAAGCTTCTCTGAAGAAATGAGTGAAAATAACGTTGTAAGAGGCACATAGGTAAATTCAAATTATTTTTATAGTGTCATTTTTGTAATAAAAATAGGGATTATAAGGAAAAAACATGGAGTTCATGGAGTGAGCAGTTTATCTCTGTGTGCCTCCTGGTTTTATTAAGGAAAATATATGTGTTAAGGTGCTTGACAGAAAATTCTTGTTTCTCACTGTATGTTGTCATTTACAAGTTGCAGTGTTTCAGGGCTCTCAGATTTATTTGGGAGACTTATCATCTATGATAACAGAAAAACTGCAGAAATTGTTCACACAGTTAGTTAGTTATTCTTTTTTTTTCCCCCTTTAGTAGGTGCTTTTTATCTTCCACCTTGTGTATTAGAAATTTAATGCTGTCATATGTTCTGCAGGATCTAGCCATTCGTTACATTTCAACCAGCAGCTAAACCAAATAAAATTGCAGTACATAGTATTAGTAAACGTGTTCATCATGTGGATGTCTGTCTGTCCTTCTGTGTTTATACACACACTCATATTTATATATATAGTAAGGATGTGTGTCTGTTATACCAGTATCCCCATGAGACTTCAAACTGAGGTGGTTTAACATAGTAGAATCACAGTGGTGGAAAAGGTGCTTTGATGTTTGTAAAAGAGTAGGATGATAAAGGAGAGGGGAAGGACCCCCAAATTCAGGGTACTCTGCATGAGAGGATCTTGTTTTGCATTTAATCCTATTCAGTTCTAACCCTGCTCTCATTTAAAGCAAGAGTGATGTTCCCACTTGTGTGATTTGGGGAATTTAATGGTTTTTAAGGGTGCCTAGAGAATACTATATCTGAATGGGGGAAAAGGAAAAATAGTATCACTTGTTCGAATTGCACAGATACTAAGTTAAACAGATAAAGTTAAAAAGCCATCGAATGTTGATTCACTTTGTGACCAACTTAGGTGTTGCTATTTTCTATTTTGCACTATGATGATACTTGCTATGATGTTAGACAATTATATTTTGATGTAAGCTCACATAGTTATGATGCCTTAATTAAACATTTGGAAATAAAAGAAGCTGTTGAACTATGTACAGTTTTTGTAACTTGAAATGTTTTTCATGAGATTCACACAGAAATAGATTTAAAAAAATGTCCAAATACTATCCTTGTATTTGAATAATTGTACCAGTATAGTATGTTAGTGTGAAGTTCCAACACGTTTTTGTCCTGATGCCTTTTCTGGTGGTTTTATTTTAGCTGTATAGTTTTTACTTCTTGGTCATGAATTTAGTCTTTGTAAAGGCCAGGAGGTGGAAACCCTCTGTTATTCCAGCAGTACATAGGACTCTCTGCCCTGCTGTATCAGGAAATCTCAAGTAACAGTTTTATGATGTATGAGGATATTACTCTCTGCAAGCAATAACACGCATTTCTATTTCCCCAGCAATATCCACATAATCAAACATTCACAAGTGCTTTACAAAGGATTTAATTAAATAGTGTGCAGAATAACTGGATGCAGCATGCACACGAGTTGTTATATATTCAGTAGTTCACATTTTGCAGTTAGTGCAGAACACTTTTGAGCAGTAATATGTGTGAGTGATATTTCTGTCAAAACTTGCATCATCACCCTTACTTTTGTACCTTGCTCCTTAAAAATTACACTAAAACTTTAACAGATGTCACGTCCAGGAGCATAAGGTACCTTTCTCAGTGCTCTAATGGTGTGATAAACAGGGAAATACAAATTCTCCTGTTGAGACTTGAACATCAAACATTGTTCCTCTGAAATCAAATGTTTATGACTCCCCACAGAAAGATACAGATTATTGTGTCTTTTACCACAAAACTTGGCGTGTTTGGAATTTTATTTAAAGGTAGTAGAAGTTTGTGGAGCAATCAAGACCCAACCACTGAAGAATTTCATTTCTAAATTAACACCAAGACATTCAGAATTTAGACATGGACAATGAGAAGCAAAAGATTTCTCATTTTGTGATAATGAGTATGTTCAGAGTCCCTTCTGTCAGTCACTGGAGATTAAGAAAATCTCTTCTTGGGCATTAAAGTGCAGTGCATCAGACCCTGCACTATGAAAAGGTAGGAGTGTGTTCATATGTTGTAGTACACTTCTAATTCATTCAGCATTATTGGTATGCTTATGTCACCTGCAAGGATTAACATTCTGGAAACCAACAGGGTTATCTATTACATTTTGTTTTGTCTGTTCAGAAAAGCCCTTTAAGCATTAGCTGATGCATGAGATGAGTTTCCAGGCTTGCAGAGCAACAGGGCTGTGTTGGATGAAAGTGATTTAGAATATCCCTCTGCGGTTGTCTACCTGCAAGGCAGTTAGCCGTCCATCAGATTGGAAGGTTTTATTGGTGTGTCAGTGCTATAAAGTATCGGTCTAAACCAGCAAACCAATACCACTGACACAAATAGTGAAAGACAGTCTATAATTATCCTGTAAAGATGTTCAGTATGAGACCTAGTTTCCCCGTTCCACAGAGTTATTCCAGTTTATTACTGGCTGACACTGACAAAATCTGTCCATTATGACTGGCAAAAAAGACCAAAAACTACAAATGAAGCCAAAGGAGAGAAACAAAAGGATCAGTTAAAAGTAGGGAATTGGTTTTACTTTCGTGCTAGTTCTGTTTTGGTGTCGCTTTGCTTATTTGAGGGGAATTGCTGAAAACTTAATTGATGTAAATAAGAACAGAGTCTTTCTGTATTCTTCTTCTGAAGATGCCTTTTGGAGGACAGTTTAATCGCTGCAGAAGTAGATACGGCTTTCTTTACAGAGTTGAGAATGGGAGAGATCCCTGTTTAATATTAATGAAGATTTGCCATTACTTCAGTGATTTCACCCAGTAGCCTTTGTGTCCTTTTTTTTTTTTCCCCCATCCTTATCCCTTCTTTGTATAGCAGACAGGTGTTTTTCATTTTGCATGTCATTTATAACAAATTGCAGTTACTGTAAAAAATTAGTACGGTTCGAGCGTCAACTGAAGAAGAAAAGGAAAGCATGTAATTTTGAATTTACTCACAGGTCTAATCTTGAACAGCATGTTTTGGATTTTTGCTTTATTTTCTTTAATTAGGCTCTTTGTTCTAGTGTCTGCCTTTATAAAAAATATTTATTCTTTACCATTTGTAGTATGTCTCTGTTTGCAATTTGGATATTTTCAATTTGCTTGTATTTGGCAGTAGCTGCTAGACTCTTTCTGTGCTTCCACTAGAAGGCTGGTGTTTTTATACTTCTTGCAGCAGGCCCTTTTTGGGAGTGCTAGAATATACCCAAGTTCTCCATTCCTGTTATTTCAGTGGCAACTTCCTGTGAATCCTGAAGTACAGCTCCTGCTGTCAGAGGTTGTTCTCCAAGCCAATTCCACCAAACATATCAGCAAGCCAAAATAGACAAACTTAGGAGATGTGTCAGTGCTGTGATATAATTTTGAGTATTATTTAGAATAAGCAGGTTAGAATTTTTCTTCTTCAGGTTAGGAAGTCAACCCAGAGACCTTTCATCCCACCCAGTAAAATATCACCTAGATATACTTGTGTTAACTGCAAATGAACTAGCTTTGGAACCAGAAGTAATACAGCCAAATGGGAGGAACGTGGCAGCCAGGCTAATTAATTGAGAAGCCAGGCTAATTAGTTTGACTGGAGGGAGCACCATGCTGATGTGACAGTGTAGCTTCCAAAATTCTGGCTGATTTGTACACAGCTTGCACTGGGCTTCTTGTAGACATACAAGTTGTTTCTGGGCTCTTTCAGATGTTTTTGCCATGAAGCAGCATTGTGTATTGGTTTATCCCCTATGTCAGTTTACTGTAATTTTAGATTTATTTCCAGACTGATAGTCAATTTTAGTTCCTCCTCAATCTTCTGTAGTAAGATTTTTCAAACACGTGGATAGACATTGTAATACTGTCTTGTTCAACCTCATGCCACTGAGAGAAATTCCCCACCGCTTTTTTTTTTTTACCTGATAAAGGACCTTCCCGTCTTCTTCCTAATATTTTGTCACTTACTGAATACAAAACTGAAGTAATACTCCTGAAGTTGTGTACGGCACCATTGTTCCAGCCTGGGGGGCTGAGAGGTGGCTGACAGCAGTCCTGTTCTCAGAGAGTGCATGCTAGCAATAGTGCACACTGAAAGATGCCTTGTTTTGTAAGAACTGGTGATTCTGAACAGTTTGCCATCTTTCTGGTTGTTATGAAACAGTATTTCTTTAGTGCTCCCCTTAATGTCAGTCCTTACATAGTTTGATGTGTAAGATGTTCATAAAGGAGTCACTTTAATGAAAAGATAAAAAATACTTGTGGTAAAAGTCTGTGTTACTATATTGATATGGTATAGTAAACAGGAGAAGCAGTATCAAACCCAGAAGTAAATCAACAAGGTATTGTATTTCTGCACAGAAACCTTCAATTAGGAAGTACTGTGTTACAGCAATAACACGGTAATCATGTGTGAACAGATAGTGGCATAAGATAAAAAATAAATATTTTATTAATGTTTCCTAAATAACATTACTAGAGAGCTGAAATTAAGTTTCTTTTTTTACATGTATGTTATTTAAAATGCTTCTAGTGATCATTTATGGCCTTACTTACAATAGCTCTTCAGCATAGTAGCTCCCACAAGGAGTTAACATATATTTTTTCTATTTCTAGATCTGTTAGCTGTGCCTAAGCATCCGTATGCTGCTATGGAGAACTGGGGACTGAGTGTTTTTGTGGAGCAAAGGATACTGCTAGATCCAAGCATTTCTTCTATATCATACCTACTGGATGTCACCATGGTCATTGTACATGAGCTATGTCATCAGGTATCAAAGGTGTTCAGATATTTGATATTAATGTCAGAAACCATGCATTCCTTTTCAAAACTGGAGATGAATTTGTGTTGTTCACATAGACAGTTGCAACTTTTATTGTAACTGGAGTCCAAATAATACGGAGATCTGTAAGACACATCACTACAGTGCAGAAACTGGGAAGACTCAAAATGGGGATAGAAGAGAAAGTTAGTAGCAATGAACAACTTCCCTATCTTCTGTATGATTATATTCTGTATATTTGTGTGTGTGTTGTTGGTGTGTAGACTGAACACGTTGACAACTGCAGAAAATGATGTCTTGCAGAACTACAGCAGATTCATGCTGAGTTTCATGTTCATGTCAAAAAATGTTTTGGCTGAAATCAATTTGTTAGTCACCTTCTTCTGTCACATATACACATAATTCCATTTTCTTTTTCTTTTCATTTTTTTTAATTTGGTATTGACCTTCTGTTCACTAACAGTGGATAATTGAGTCTTTGTGTGTACAGAAACTTTTGTATCGGTAAGAAAACTTTGTAATAAACCCATATTACAATTTATTTTACCTTTTTTCCATCTTCTTATCTCAAACTGAACACATTATGAGTGTTTAGTAATGTTGAGTTGAATGCAAATGTTATTGAAGAAATTTGCTACAGGGGCAGGAAACCCTTTCTTGCACTCATAAGAGGCATAATCATAGCCTTCAGGTTAAAATGAATGAAATCCTACTGTGTAATCAGGATGGCTTACATCTGTGACTTTACATAGTATTCTTTAAAAGGCAATGCAAATTCTTAACATTTTCTGCAAATAAAAAGTACCATATAAAAGGGAGCCTTTGTAATGGAGTTCTGGTATATGAACCTGGAAATAATAATGTTTGGTTCATATTCATGTTTCACATTAAATCTGTCGATGAATATGAAGTCCTCAACTACAACATGAAATTTTTATTGTAAGTTATTGCTGGTTTGTTCTCAATATGATCATCTGATTTTTTTATATGCTCTTTATTGTGCAGTACCATAGGGTAGCACACTGTTCAGCCAGAAAAATTACAGTGCCTTAGGAATCAGGTGTGGAAAACACATATTAGGTCATCAAATCCCGGCTCCTGTTAGTATTAGATTCTTCTGTGCGGTGTGTTTTGTAGTGCCGGGTTCAGTGCTCCTGATTACAGGGTTACACTGCTTCCCTTAAAACCTTTTGATTAAATCTGATGGTCAATAACTTTTTCCTAGCGTTCAGCTTAAGCCTTCCTTTTTCTGAAGTCATTCCATTACTTCCAGTTATTCTTTGCACCGCTTTAATAATTTCCTCTGCTTCCAAAGCAATTTATACTTCACATGTGGGCAATTATCACATCAGTAACTTGCCAAGTTTATTTGATTCTCATTGAAACCGAAGCCTTTTTACATTGTTCTGCAAATATCAGAGGATCATGAAGTAGGTGAAAACTATATTTGAATTTATTTTAGGGTAGCAATGTGGTCATAAAGTGATTTTAAGTGACTTAAAATTGCAAATGAGAAGGTTTACTTGGTGTCCGTGTTGATATTACTTCCAGTGCTGTTCGCTTAATTAAAAGTATCTTTCTCCATTCACATTGCTGCTGTTTCTGCTTTAGTACATGCAGATCAGGTCCTTGCTCAGCTGCTTCACGGGATAACTGGACAAGATAGAAAATATTCAGGTGGAAGAAATATTATTTCTACGTTTTAGATGCAGAATCGAGTCACAGAGAATATGGATTGTTCATCTGCAAATAAAGTTTAAAGGGAGAAACCCTACAAAAATACAAGCCACAAAACACTGTCTAGCACCTCCGTCAGAGTGTTGTCTTTATTTAGCCAGTTTTTTTTCTGCTTTTATACTCAGAAGCCCCTCAAGGAAACTTTAGCTGTGGATAGCCTAGAGCAGAAACTGTAAACAATACTAGCTTAGCTGAAAATGTGTTGAACTGAGGCCAGGTTGGGTCCAGGATCTCTTGCCTCTGCTATTTAATTGTTAATTATTCACTGCATTTTTCATCCTCTTTCGCTGTGCATCATCTCGCCTGCTAACCTGGGGTGGCACATGAATATTCCTCCCCTTCACTCAGTGTTCCACATAGAATAACAGAGATCAATCAAAATCACTTCTGGTGCAGCCAAAAGTAGAATCCACAGCTCCAGTTTTACTTTTTATTTATTCATTTTTTGTTTTTAAATTTTAGGTAAGAGGAAAGGGAACTCTCCTAAAATACGTTTTCCTAAAATACATTTTTTTCTTTTTTTTGAAGAATTGTATCATTGTCCTATTTCCCCTGATTTTAAACCCATGTCTTTAAGACTTACAGAACATATCTGGGCGTGTAGCAAGCTAACCTGTATGAGACCATTGTAACACAGCAATTGCTTTGCTAATGTTGTTCCCAAGATTAGAAAGATCAGATGAATACTAACAGATGGGCTTGTTACTTTTAGTTATGACTGTTTAAAATCGGAATTCCCAAAAGATAGAAAATGAAAGACAGCATTGCAGAAGGACAAAGAAATTCTGTGGTTGTCAAAATACAGGTTAAAAGCTTGTAAAAAAGAATTTTATGCCCGATTTCTTCACAGGTGACTTAGTAAAGCTAGACCAGATATTTATTTTAGGTACATGTTTTAGAAGGGACACATTCAAGTTACACAGGAAGCTTTAGTTTAGTCATTTTGTAGGTTGCTAGTGCTTGATATTTCAGCTTGAGTGTTCTTTTAGAACATTTTATGTATTTAATTCAAAAAATTAATAATTGGAAGAAGGAGTGTTTCGGCATAAAAGCTTCTCCTCCACGCCCCAAAACACAAATGAGATATTGGTCAAAACACACATATTTCTAGCAGCTTAAGTTGATAGCTTGAAATAATTACCATGATTCATTAAAATAATTCTACTAAGGTAGTAATCAGTTTTATTTGCATATCACAGATCAGTCCCGCCTACAGCCTTTGAAGAAAGAGTCATTTGAATTTATGCACCATGATTTTTTGTGATAGTTTTCCCACCTGAGCACAAAACTTGGTGTGACAGATTGAGTTAGAGAGGCATGAAAGCAGAAGGAAAATTAAAAATTTCTAAATCAATGTTTTTTTAATAATCTGTAAAGAAAGCATATAGAAAAGAGTGTCCTTTCAGTGTGTCTGGAAAAAAAGTGCCTTCTGCATGTCAGGCTGAACATAATACCCGAGGGAGACGAGAAATTTATGTAATCAATACATTTAAATTCATTTTTATTTTCCAAAATGAAGTAATGATCTTCACTCCAGGCAAAGAGTGTCTATAGTCAATACACAAATAAATAAATAAACAATTACTTACATAAATGAAGTGCTTTGCTTAATGTTTTCCTTTCAGACATGTAACACCTAGGAAGATAATAGCACCTTTCTGCTGGAAAATTTGGCTTCATTAATTGCAGTCTCTGGGACTGCTCTGTCTCTGACATTCATAACTATCTCTGATACTATTCAAGACTAGTTAAGCAAATTCCCTACATTTTCATATTGGTATCACATGCTGTTTTAAAGCCTGTAAAACACTTCTTCCTTTAGGTGGATAATTAAATGAATACTTTTGATTATATCATTAATAAATAAACCCGGAAAGCTCACAAAGGAGTATAAGAAATTCTCATCATAAATTAATGTTATTAATTCTTTTGAGTCACAGGAGGATGTGTTACAAACTTTACAACCTTTATTTTTTTAAATCTCTCTCTGAATAGTCATAGCATACCATGACTGTTACTGGTTTCATATTTGTTCAGCAGTCCTCTTGTAATTCAAGAAATAAATGCTGTGCCATTGTGTTTAGTCTGTCATTAGAAATCATTTAATTGACTTATTCTAGTATAAATATAACTTTCATACTCCTCTGGTGGTATGCTACTCTTAATATTTCAAATAGTGAAAACTGCATTATCTGTATGAATGCATTTCCAGTGTTTGTTTGTCTTTTCAGTTAAATGTTCTTAATATCAGGTGAGTTAATTTATTGATAGCCTTCAACTAGATTATGATCACTGAGTGTCCATTAAGTTTAGTTTCACTTAGTGTGTGAACATGACTTTTGTCAACCTCATCTTTTCTCCCTAAATTCTTAAGTTGGTTGTCAGTGACATTCATTGTCATGTTTCGCTTCATTTTTTCGTTCAAATACTATTTACTGAACATTGCGTGGCAATCTGGTAATCTCAGTTGCTGCTGTCTGTTCTTTGGAGCCCCTGTGTTCTCTTCACTATGGATCCTCGTCGCAGCATTGATCCTTCCTTGGCGCTATTCTCAATCCACAAAGAGATGCACAGAAGCGAGACCTTTCATTTAGGTCCCAGACAAAACCTTCAGATAAGCCAACTGTCACGAAAGCAAAATGCTTACTGGCCAACTCTGCTTTCATTTGTTCCCCACTCTCATTACAGCAGCAGCTCCTCTGCTCTGACATGAGTCTCTCCCTTTGGAATACTTATTTGCTGCTCCCTTTCTATCTATTTTCAGAGCTTACGACTCCATGAAAGCTCAAAATTATCTCTGTTGATCATGAATTAATCTCATTTCTAATCCCATTAAAAAAAAAAACTGGCAGGGAATTTTACTGAAACAAAGTTTTGGTATTTGTTTGGCAAAAAAGATGCCACAGAGAGTATGAAATATGTTTTCATAAAAGTGTATGTGTTTCTGCTCTTACCGCTGGTGTTACGATGATCCAGGTTGTACAGGGCCATTACAATCATTTAAACAGGGTCATCCATCAGCAGAAGAATTGATGACGCCTGAATTCCTTTGAATTTTTGTCCTTGTTCCTCTTCCAATGGTCATCCCAGCTCTGTCTAAAATCCCCCCAACACCCACATGTCCTGTACCGTGACAATTTTGTGGCTGTTGATGGCTACTGAGCAGAGTATCTAATGGCTGCGTTCTTGCCTTGCTCTCAGTTTAGGTCCTTCTCCTCTCTTCAGCTGCTGATCTTCATGTGCTTTTGTAGGGGTTTAATTATCTTTGAGATCTCTGTCCTTCTTTCTAGATTAGATTGAAGTCAGTGGGGAAATTCAAGAGCGACCTGGGGGGGACAGGAAAGGCAGTCAGCTCAGGTAGGGTTCCTACATAGGTGGCCCGTGCTATTTTAGATACCTTCTGCCTCTGGTTGCTGTTCAGGAAGGTTGCAGATCTCCTGTAAGTCCTGTATGAAATTTCCTAGGCCTGTGTGGGTATCTGAGATACCCTAGAATATTCTTTAAGTGGCATCAACTAGCTGCTTTTAGGCATCTGAGTCCTACCCACAGAGAGATGGCATGATCGTATAAAACTGCTTTCCTTAGGAAACCACCCAATGAACAGAGCATCAGTAGTATTGTAAATCTTACTGGGCAGACATTGTGGAGGAAGAAATGCTAAAATTTAGGTCTGAGGAATGGAGATTGTGTTCCCAGTTTTTCAAGATTCACACTATACATAGTGAAATTTCCAGGTAACGAATCAAATTACTTGAGTTAGAAGCCTTTTTCTGTCCATTGTGTATGTTAGTCTCTTAAACCTAGGTGAGCATCTATTTTAGATAATTAAAGTAGACACTGTGAATACTCTCCTCAACGCTTCTTTTCCCCTGCTTGTTCTTTTCTCATGTTTTACTTCAGTAACTTGGGCATCCTGTAAAGGCTTAATTCATTAGTATGTGAAAAAAACAGTTAATAAGTTTCAGTGGGTGGTATATACTACTGTTTTTATTAAAACTTGTGAAGAATGTGTTCTGTATAAATGAGATGTATGCAGACATGGTTTCCTAAAGATTGTTTATTTGAACTTTCTTTGCAGTGGTTTGGTGACCTTGTGACTCCAGTTTGGTGGGAAGATGTGTGGCTGAAAGAAGGTTTTGCTCACTATTTTGAATTTGTCGGGACAGACTACCTCTACCCAGGATGGAACATGGTAAGTCAGTTTTATTTTGTTAATTTGGAGACTCCACAGAAAAGTTGCTCTGCTGTTACACTCCTGCTTTTGTTATAGGCATGGACTGCTGAAAAATACCAAATGATGCATGCAAGTATCAGATGTCCAATGAAGCAAAATCACTAGGTGTGAAATAATTTGACAACATTCCAAAAGTGTCATCTGCAATCTATTACAAAAGAAATAAGGTCATGTCTATCATAACCCAACATTAAAATAACTGCTGTCTCTCTGCTCAGAAACATTTTGGATTAAAGAAGTTATGATTTAACATGGACCATTTTTGGAAATATTCAGAATATTGAATTTTATCCACAAACACGAGATAAATAGGAAAGAAATGTTTGGCTAAAACATACTATAAAACTGACCATATTTTTTCTTACAGTATTCTGTTCTCCTCTCCTTAAGTTTAATCTTTTCATCTCCCTGCTGTTATTTGGCCATCTAGCAGTACATACTAAGTTAACATGGGATAAATGAATTGAGAATCTAGGTTTCAGTATGATTTCCAGCTGTACACAGTTGGACATGCTTTGTCAACTGGTGTGCAAATACAGGAGCTCTCTAAGGGCAAACTGGAAAGACCATGCTGGGACATTCTTTTGGAGTCTTTCTGTTATACCACATCATACCTAGTCAGGTCCCAGTTTATAACAACCGCTGTAGTCTAGAAATATTATGCTTATAAGAAAAATAAGAGATACGAGACCTCAGGACAAGGAAATTGTGTGTGAGACCATGTTGAAGGTTGCTATATAGATTTTATTGTCCATCGGAGAGGTTTTTCTGCTTGCTATCCTTTTGCGTTTACACATGTTTAATTATGTGGCAAAATATTTGTTATAAATAAATACAGATTGCCTGATAGAGATTTGTTGTAGCTTGAATGTTTTGCTTAAGCTCTTGCATACTAAATTCTGAAATGTTTTTTCCCGTTTCTGGGTGATTTGTTGAGTATTCTTATCCCATTAACTTTTGTGTGCCGTGAAGTGAAGATGCTATAATTAGGAGTTAAAGCTGATTTTTTAAAATAGTTGTATACAGGTACTCTTGCTGTAGGTATGCTTCTTGTGAGGTTTGAATTCTTTGTAGTATTTTAATTTTTTCTTTCAGGTGTCAATTTTGGTTTATATTTGCATTATGAAAAGGAAAATAAACCTTTATCTGAACTGACATCTGTCTTGCATAGGTAGGCTTGTTGGGTTTACCTGGCTTTGGCTGTATTAAAACTCATTCTCTTCATCTTTACGAAAAACATAATTACATATGAAAAACTGAATTACAATGTAATGATTCTAATTATGAATGCAATGAAATCTTGCAGGCCTTTATGATTTTAGCATAGTGAAATGTCATAGATGACAACGTTTATACACTGAATGTTATCTTCAAATTGTCAGTCATTTGTTCTTCACATAATCAGTTTAACAAATCCAGAATAACTTTGCTTTAGAAGTCGTTTGGAATATAGAATATTTGCTTGAGATTTCTGTGGAATGAATATAATGTTCACTGTTATGCAAATGACATGCCTATCACATGAAATCCTGGCGTCTTAGTAGAATACAGGCAAAACGAATGGGTTGAACAAGGTATGACAGTTAAACTGGGAAATCAGACACGTGCTGCATAAATTAGAATTAACTATAGTAATATTGCTGTGCCTGAAAAAATACTCATCTGTCAAGTTTTTCCTTAAATTAAAAAGAAGGTAGACATAAACTTTTCATAAGGCTTTGGATATCATTGGCCTTTGATATAAAAATAACCATACTAACATATTTAAATAATTAGAAAATTGGTGGCAAGATGGAACACTTGATGAGTTAAACATTTAAACATGCTGCATTCTTTTGGAGACTAGGGTAGGAATCAATACTGTGATGTTTCAGCCTTATTACAGAGATTGTAGGAAAAGGAAGCAAGAGTTACTGGAATTTGGCTTGCTGGATATTTTTGTTATCAGCATAAAGCACATTTGCCGTTTAGATCATACTGACATTTGTAAACTTGAAAAAATAGGAAGTGAGCATTTATAAAAAAAACCTGTTTGAAACAACTTTTTTTTTTTTTCCAAAAGTGAAAGATAGGTACAAGCTTCATGAATCAGTTGCAAAAACAAGAACTACAAACCTTATTTTCTGTAATGATGGTTAAACAGAGCAATATTCCAGCATTCTGCGTGGTGTTTTGTCAGCAGTAATTCATACCTGTGAAATAAAACTAAAAGATGTTATGGTGTATGATACCACAGCAATTTGCATTAGGAAAAGAGAGTAATATGCCAAAATCCTCTTTCTTTCTAAAGAATTGGGAAAGTTGGACAGTTAACTTCTTTCTCTTGTAGTTCTGAAATGTTACCCTTGAAAGTTTCCTCAAGAAGCCCATGGACTAAAATGTCAAATTCAGCTTATTTTCAGCTTATTAAAGACTTTCTGTCACATTTTCTTTTGGATAAGTGTAGAAGCAGAAGACTGGTAGTCAATTCCAGAAAAAAGGACTTTTGTCTGGAAATGCAACTTGGGCAGTATGGATACACCTGAATCAAATGGATCTATCCACAGCTTCCTACCTAACTTGTTAAATGCTTATAGGCTACAGGCACATAAGCTTTCACCATTAAAGCTCTGTAAGCCCCTAAAGTTTTGCTACTACTTGTCTGAAGATGCTTCTCTTTTAGCAGAGCTGAGCATTTTTCAGTGTCCATCTTATTTGGCATTCACAGACTTGGTATGACTGAACCTGAGATTCTTGAGGAGAACTATCCACTAGGCATGTTCACACCATTATAACTTAAACCAAGAGCACCGAGTTCTGTACAAAGCAGAGAGAGCCATGGGTTTTGTCTGAAACCTGTTTTCTGGCTTTTCCTTCTTCTCTAGGTTCTTTTGCTTGCTTAAACATTTCTTCCTCCTCTGAGGTTCTTGATTTTATCAGTTTTTCTTCAGTTGTTCCATAGGCTCTTCTTTTACTGCAGGAAAGATGGATGGGTAACAGTGTAGACCGAACTGCCATGGAGCTGTAACACTTTCTTGAGCCTTCCAGCAGGCCTAGACTTTCTTGTCTTGTTCAGAAGGCATTTACATACTTCATCAGGCTTGCATAATCTTAATGAGAAAGGAAATCCAGTCCTTATTAAACCCTTGCCATCCTTATGCCCTGGATCCTGCTATTAAAATTTTGGGTGAAGAACAGAATGAAGAGTCATTCTGACAGAGGCGTCCATTATCCATTGCAGTCAATATGAGATACATCAGAACTCTTCTGGAGTGGACGAAGTTTTGTTGGTTTTAAAACAGGAAGGTGAGCTTTCTGTGCTAAGATCCTTCATGGTTCCACCACTGGTCTTAATATCCTTTTTAAAATTTAAGTTATTTCAGATCAGAGCTAGAAATTCTCATTTCCTTCCCTCAGCTAAAAACTAAGTCCCTACATGTTACTTTTTACTTCTTGAAGGTGAAGCTACCTTTGGCTTTGCGGAAATATGTCCCTACTATACATATCATTAGACATTTGCCATGGAAATGAATTCACCATTCTTCCCATTTCAGCCTCTTGCCTTGCCTGTCCTCCAAATTAAGAGTTTTTTGGAATTCTTACTCTGAAATGTCTCAAATTCTTATTCTTAAATCTCATTCTTCAAGGTCTTAGAAGTTTAAACAATTGTTTCTGTGTTGTCAGGATGGTTTTAAAAAGAAAGCTGGCTCTTCAAACTGTTCCCCCCAGAGATCAGAGAATTTCGCTTGATCGTGTCTGCTCAGAGTAGTCATCTGCATGTGAATTCCCTGGCTGTTGCTATTTCATGACTTAGAAAGAAATGAGGTTTCTGTATTAGAGGCTTACCATATAACTGTTTGGTTGTCTCTCCATGCCATCAAAAAGCAACAGCAGCTGGATGTTGAGTTCTTGAGCTGTAAGATCTTACGACTGATACAAGGTAATCTCACCTCTGTGGAAGGTGCCTCTGCTTTTTAGGATCAGAGAAAAAAGAAAATTACAGTAGAAAACTACATGCTGGTAATTTCCACTTCATAGCCCTGTCTTTTCTCATCTACCCTGCTCACCTTCCTCCTTTCCGAGGCCCGTTTGCGACTATATATTCCATCTTCCTCTCTGCTTGTTTCTCTCATTATCCTGAAGTCCTTTGTATGTGGCTATGTAAAGGAAGGAATTCAACTGAGGCTTACAGATCTAGGAGTTTATTAGCTGATCTTTGCCGTCTTATTTTCTGGTAGAAGGAACCATCATGTTTGTCCTTGAATGTCTCTGGTATTGGGGTAGGTTTTGAGGACTATGACAGCACGAATTACTGGCATGTAATTTTCCCTTTCATCCATCAAACGAGCGTCAAATACTTCAGTGGTCAGTACCCAGCTTGATGCTGAAAAAGCATTTCACAGAGCCCAGCTGCCTTCTCCCTTTTCTTTATTATATAAAAGTTAGCTTTGCTGACAACTTTATTGACTGAGTCGAGGTGTACTACGTCAGTGATGGCTTTGAATCCTCTGCCTTCTCTATCCATTGAAGCTCTGGGATAAGATCTCCCACTTTCTTGTGTGCTTACTACTTTTATAATTAAGGATGGTCATATTTGCCAGAAATTTTCTTAATATTAAACAATTGTGATTAAAGTATTTGGAGTAAAACTTTGTGTCTGCAAAAGGGAGGGACATCTTTGTTCTTTCTTAAAGTGAACCGTGCTTCCTTCACATTATTAGGTTCCACAGTCCAGAAGATCCTGCCATTACTATAGGCAGCTGAAAATAATAATGAGGTTGCATATCAACATTTCTGCTTTAAAAATGTGCTGCAAGAAATTACCTGTGCCTAAAAAAGTTAATAGAAAACCATTTAACTGAACTTCATTACATTAAGTACTTTGAACATCATGCAACATGCTGCCCAAATTCTTGATAAATGATCTTAATTGCCTATCTTTCTTATTGACTCGGTTGAAATAATAGAAGTGAATACGGCCATTAGACACATGCATATTTTTAATGTGCTTTGACTCAGATTGCCTCCTAAAGCATTTGTCTCCACCTGTAAGGTTTTTTTAGGCATTGACTCATAGAAAACCCAGAAAATCAGAAGTTTTGAAATAGACTTAAGACAAGGGCCTGTTTGATTTATTTCATTATTATTTTGGCATTTGAGACCTGAGCTGTAGCCTGCTTGATCCTCCTAACCCAACACAAATATCACGCTGGCACAGCATTGAGAGAGATTCAGCCTCTCGTTTTTTAAAACTACTTTCATCTCTTCTTTTTTGGTTAAAGGCTCCCCGTGCCAGTATAAAGTAAGCCTTTAATTAATACCACATGGAGTGTTTTTTTCCCCAGTAACTGCTCAGTGAAGTCAGTCCTTGTATGATTTTCTGTTTTAACTCAACTATGGGGGAAGCTTTCAATGTAAAATTAACTAGAATCTCATGTATAATTGACTTTGGCAGGAAAAAAGAGATATGTAAAGGTAAGCTGCAAGATCTTCTGGTTGCTAATTACTAGTCCTTTTTAAGTATACCAGTTGAGAAATCCTTATACTGAATTTAGCTTATAACTAAGAAAATAAATTTCCATCTCCACATGGTCTTCCTTAACACAGTTTCTTTTTTTATGCTCTGGCAAGGTGGATTAATATATGGAACGCTTAACTTTAAGTAGTTAACTCTTAACATTTAGAGATCAGACATAAATGAATATCAACATTTAGATGAAACATTTATTCAAGAGATTAAGTACAGGTTTGGAGAATGTCAGTGTCTCTTCTTTCTTTGTGTCATTATCTGCTCATCTTGAGAGAGCAGTTAAAATGATATTATGATGAGAGCTTTTGGGTCGTGTGAGTTCAAATCTCCTGAGTTCAGGGTTTAGATGAAGCTTTGGTTTCAGAAAGAAACTTCAGTCAACTGGCTGAGTTTCACATAATTTTGAATTAGTAACCACTTTGTCTTCAGTAAAAGTGAAATGAGAAAGAAACTTTATGGCAACTTTTGCCTCAAGGCAAGACTCACTGCAGGGTAGCCCTCCTGAAACAAGAATATGCACTTCATCAGGAAGTATAGTTGATATGGGAAGTTCAATGGCAAAGCTGTAGCTGTATATTTGAGGGCATCCTTACTGAAAGACTCTGCTTCTCAAATTTTCAGCTGTCCTGAATGTGCTGCCACTGTTTATTTTAAAATTGTGGCAGTGTGCAGTTACTTGGAGCACAAGCTGATGAGTGATTGTTGGTGTGCCTGCAAAACATCTTTGGTTCCTTCAGGACTTAGCTCACTGAATCTCATTGCTTTCAGGTTGAAACAGTCTAGGCGTGCAAAATCCATCCAGCAAATTAGTTAGAGTACCCAAAAAGTATTCTCATTGATGGTGACCTCTGGCAGTTGTTGCTGGAAGTTGACTCAGTATACCAACCATATCTTAAAGCCACTTTTCATTTAAATATTATTTACTGTTTCTTGAATTGAGGTGAATTTTCTCTTCAGATTCCCCCTGTGGAGTTTGAATTAGAGGATAAACTTCATACTTTGTTGCCTAATGTTTTAAAATGCTCTGGAGACAAATGCATGAGGAGACAGTGGGTCTGTGTTCATGCATTTGCTTAATGACTCTATTTCTGTGAAGGCAACTACGTACAAGGTGATAAAACATGATCTTGGAGAGTGAAACTGGCCTTTTTTTTTGAAGTGCTGGTGGTCAGTATGTGTTGTTTCCTTTTCTAACGCTCCCTTTTTTATACTGCATCCTCCCATTCTGTAGGCCTACATTTGGCGTAATGGATCTGATGTACAAGCAAATCAAAGCTATACTTGAAAAACAGAGTGGTGAGAGGAAACAGCAGTTGAAGTAGCTGCTGAAATTGCTTAAAAACTCCAAATCAACTACCCATCTGCTTGGCAACTTAAGCAGGTGATCATGTATATCTGGTTTGGCACTTCATTGAAAAGAAAATGCATATCCAATTCTCTTTGCTGATACTCAAAGCTATTGGTCTTCCTTAACTACGAACTCCTAGAACATCTACATTGCTTTGTAACAACAAAAATTGTCAGTCAATGTGAAAATGTCTCAAGCACAGGGACATAAATTTTGCAAGAACTTTGACTGAAAATGCAGAAAAGATGGTTATGAAGGTAGACACGGAACCGTGACATATTCACAGCTGATAAATGTAGAATGTGTTGCAGGCCTCCTTCAACAGGCTATGCACATAATTGAAGCACACGTGCAGAGATATAAATTAAAAAAAAAAGACAATCTGTAAGCTGCTTAAGCTATTACATCAAATTACTGTTGGGAAAATAGAAGGAGAAAGAAATGTTGCTTTCATTTGCAAGTACTCAGGAGACTTCCTGTGGTATGACAACTTAGGATTTATAAGCGTGTAGACAGAAAGTGGCACCCAGTGGTTCTTTTCTGGCCTTAAGGTATTTTATTGAACCTTAGGTTTCCTCATAGATGATACTCCTCTGTAGTTTGTTAAGCCTCACCCTGAAATATATTGTATTAGAACTGAACTTCTTGTAGTGTATATGCTGGTGTTCTTCGATTGCTTTCAAAATTTGCCCCTATTTCTTCTTCCCTAGGGTGCACTTTCCCTATAAACCCAAGTTTTGCGTCTTGCAAATGCTTGTTTTTCAGGCATGAAAGATCACTTATCTCCTTTGTATTCCTGATGGCTAGTAAAGCTCTATATTTTGGAGAATATATTTCCAGAAAATTTGTCAGGAAAATCATTTGCAGATTTGCAATACCAATATTAAGCTTTATTCGTGTAGATTTCTCAGTCCATAAACTGTTTGAATGGCTGTCCCAGAACAAAGGCACTGCCTTTAATATTGAGGCCTTTGATCTCTTCTGCGTACTAATTATCAGTTTTGGCTTTCATTGTGCTATTCCTTTTGTTCCACTGTTGGATGTTTTCCAGTTTTTTCATTTTAATTCTTTTCCCTGGTATTTCATATTAATTTTTGGAAATCATTTTTATCTGACTAACTTCAAGTATTACATTACTGTCATGCTAACTTGTACTCTTACATTATGCCTCAATATGATATTATAAAATCACCAGCAGCAACCCCGTTCCATTACATCATTGTTAGCCTGTTATGCACAATAAATTTTAATGGCTCTTGAAGGTACAGTCTTTTCTGCCAAAAAATGTTATTTCACAATTGCTTTCTTTCCATTTAGAAGTAGACTTGTTGAATGGTGGGCATCCTGTTGGAGATTAATACACAAAGATTGACCACTACCTTTCCATAAACCTTCCTCCCTAAAATAAGGTGAAAATAAACCAGAACCAGAAAGCTTTCTTGTGGTTACTCCTGTGTCTTACTCCTGATTCTTTTTGCTATGGAATGATTTACACTACAGATCTACATTTAAAAATCTCCAGATTATTTCCATAATGTGGAAGAATTGCTATAGGTGGAAAGTTTCTGACCCTGTTACCTATAGCATTTATGCTGCTTTTACCCAAAGCAGTGAAATTTGAATTTTTACAGTGGTTAAATGTTGGCTAAGGAGGGGAGAGCACAGAGAAGGGACAAGTCTTTCAGGACAACCTAGTACCAAACAGAGAAGGTCTTATTGGCGAGGATTAAAAGAAGTCATTCCTACGAAGAGAAAAATACTTGAATCTAGTGACCACAGATGTTTGGGAAATAATCTGAAAATGTAAATCTTTGAAAGGCATGTTTGTCTGATAACAGCACTTCAGTCCCTGCACCTGGAAGCATTCTCAAGAGTAAGAGGGAAAGCAATCAGAAATAACTGACATGTCTTTTCTTCTCAACACAGGTCTGGTCTCCCAGACTTTGGCTATCCACAGTTCAAGGAAGGCTCTGAGGAGAGGAGATGAAGAGACAGGTTCTAAGTGGGCAGTAGGATAAGGAGCAGAGCGGCTTCCTGCTTGCCTTTAAAGAAAGGCATAAATTTGAGTGGAAGCACCTCTGTCCTTGTCTCAGACTAGGCTTCTGCTGCTGTTATACCAACTCCTGCTCAGAGGCCTGGCCCTATGTTAGCACTGCACAGCATGGCACTTATATGCAGCTACCGACACTTTCCAAGAAAAGCCTTAAGAATCACCTGAAGCTGTCTTTTCCTTAAAGGCGGATCACAGTCTTTGGCTTTTTTCTTGCAGTTGAACTCCCTCAGAGGAGGGTCATCCTGAACAACATTTTGTCATTGTTTCATGTCTAGCTGCAAACCTGTCACCTACTGTGTTGACAGCTCGCCGGTCTCATTAAACGCATTCCAAGATTGATTTTCTTTACGATTTCTGTGCTAGGTGTTTCTTTAGTCCTCTATGTATCATGTTAAAACAAATCAATCCCACCATACTGTGTAGGGTAAAATAACTAGGAAATAGAAAGCCCCTCTTCCGTCAGTATAAGCAGTTTGGTCACATGTGTTGGCCTTTTCCCCTTAATGTGCTGATAGGACTTTAATAGCTGAAGTAGTGTTCCTTCAACATAATTAAAGCAGTTTTAGTTTCTTTCTGCATTTCTGTTTCCTGTTGCCTCTTCAAGCTGCAGGCCCCCTGTGAACCAGCAAACTCCTCTCTCTCGCTCACTCTGTGTCTCCCTGGAGTTGTGTTGGAGTCTCCTTTTGAAATCTGCTCTCAGAGGCTTCGTACTAAAGGGAAAAGGTGCGAATGTTTTGGAAATCCTTTTAGTTCAATAAATTTAGCTTTATAGGTCAAAAGCCTTCTTAATTCTCACTAAAATGCAGGCTTACATGTTTGGAGGCATACTAGCTATTCCAGTTGTATCCCAGTGTGACGGTCTGCCATAAATTCCAAGGAAGACTTTTCAGCTATGGTAACTTGGATCATGAATCTAAAACGCTCCTTTTCAGCCCTTCAGGAGATAACCAAAGAAACAAACAGAAAACCAAAATGTAGCCTGTCCTTTTTATATCTTTTGTATTCTTCTTCTTATAGCTTCACTTTGTTTCCTACATACTGATTTTCTTGATTCCAGGTTCTGTATTTAAAGTATTAATTTGTGATTAACAAGGATCTGTTTAATGAGTTAATTCCAAACAGTAACAATCCACTCCCACAACTGTTTGTCAATTGTGATATCCAATCTTGAATTTGGAGAAGGTCCATATCTCTGTGTGTTCATACCTGTATGTATTACATATCATACATCTGATGAAACTGGGGCTCTGTTACTAAAGAGAATGTGAGTGAGGTGTAATCAAAGTGTCTACACCTCAGCAGTTTTCCCCTGAGTAGGACTGTCATATCCTTTTTTTCCCCCATAAAAAAAGGGCAGTTACTAACTGCGTATGCCTGAGAAAATTTGGAAATGAACAATAATATGAACAAGACATTACTTTTCCTTCACAAACCTTACCTCACGCAGCCAGCTGAGAACACTAAGAGTGTGTAGGGTAATTGGCTTTCCTGCATCCCGTGTTTTTAATTGCCTGAATATACAATCAGCTCGAGGTACATTTCTTGTGCTCCAATGAATTTTAACATAAAGGTTTATTTCCAGATGGATCAGCACTGGAAGAGCTTTTTGGCTGTCTTATAAATATAATTTAAATTAATACATTGTTACTGAAACCTTGCCACCCAAGAAATTAAACATAGAATTTATTATGTAATTGTGTGGCTATTTTATCTGTGGACATCAAGGTGGCTTTTGAAAAAGATGCAGCATTCCCTAGAGTTTCTTTATATTATGGCACTAGGTTGACATTCATTCAGGAACTGCTGTAATTTAGATAAAGTTTGAGATATTGCATTTCAGGGTGAAAAAAGCTTATTTAAGCCTTCCACAATTTTTAATTCACTCTTTGCATTTGTTTGTGACTTGAAAAAACAAGTAAATGAAGCTCTTATTTCCTGACACAGTCTTTTGGATTAGAGACAACTGTATGAATGCAACATGAGGAGTTTTTAAGGCATGTCATTTCTCAGCTGAAAAAGTCCCATCTACTTGCACTGTAAAAGTGAGTGCACCACAGTTCACGGAGTATAGACGAACATTTAATTAATGTTGCTGCCAGAGTAAATATGCAGCAGTTTTGACATACCTCTGCAATCCATATTTATAGAAGGTATAGAAACAAATTAGTATGTTGGATGTTGTTTGGGTTTGCACCTGCCTCTGATGTAGCTGTGACTTTGACTATGTCATTTAACTTCTACATGCAGCTATTGTCCCACTTGTAAAGAGAGAGAATAATGGTTTCCTTCAGGTGGAAGTTACAAAGTTTGTAGAGTACGCAAGCTCTTGAGGAGAAAGGATTTCTGTACCAAAACTGTGAAAGACAATGCAGGCATCTGCTGTAACACTGCTGTGGGCTCTGTTCATTGTCCTCTCCCATGCTGACCTGCCGTATGAACTTGGCACTAAGAGCCAAGTGACTTACTTAAACTTCACTAAATAAAGCACTTGTATTTACCCATCTCTGTCAAAAGTTTTTGTACCTGTGTATGCAATGAGCTTGACGACTTGCAGCATCCGTATATTTTTGTGATTGAAGACTGTGCCATTTCACCTCTCTCCCCACCCCTCGTAACTGTGAATGAATAGTCATAATCAGAATTGCAGTCTGTACCTACAGATACATTTTGATTCATTTAATAGTCTTTAATTTAATTTCAGTCAAGTTTATTGCAGCAAAAGATCTCAAGTCAGAGTCTATTCCATATACCTGTTAAAGACTGTAGGAGGTCGTGGTCACTTACATTCAAACCAGAAGGTCTGATTTTAGTCAACTGTCATATTAGTCAACTGCCTCTGATAACTGTGCATCATTTCTGTGTTGTTGTAAATGTGTATTTGTCTGCAATACTACTGCATATGCTGTATTTCAGGAAAAGCAGAGATTTCTGACAGATGTCCTACATGAAGTGATGTTGCTGGATGGCTTGGCCAGTTCACATCCAGTATCCCAGGAGGTGCAGCAAGCCACAGACATCGACAGGGTGTTTGACTGGATTGCCTATAAAAAGGTGAGACTAATTAAACCTATCTAGCTCTGTTTATAGATATGTTAGTAGCTATTAGAAGATCATGTTCCGTCTGTAAAACAAATACCATTGTAAAAATATGTACACTACAGTGGCTACTAGTTGGGAAACTTTACTTTGTGTGGAATATATTTGGAATATACTACAGTGATTTTAGCCAATTACATTCAACACATCCAGTGTTATTAAGTGTTACAAATTTGTTACAAATGTTGGGAGGCTGTCAGAATTCAGTAAGAAGATTTGGGTTTTTTTATTACTATTTATTTTGTGGAAGTGTCTGAATTGTGTTAGGTGCTTTAAAAAGCAGAAGGATGTGTAGTTTTTGTCCTGTTGAAACTCTCTAGAAAACTTGTCAAGTGCTAAAGTTAAATGTAAAGTTTTTTCTGTTTTTTCTATGCATGAGAATTTTTCTGTCAGCTAGTAAAACTCTGAAGTCATTGCTGAACAGTGAGAGTGGAAGAACTGCCTTCTGGGGTGGTGAAGGAATATGTATTAAATCCAGGCAATTTCAAATTGTATTTCAATGGATAGAAAGCCTTTTGGCCAGCTTTGGGACTGAACTGCTTCTGTGCAGGAGTGAAAGGGCTGCACGCTTCCACCTTCTCCATCATATGACTGGGCTTGCTGTTAGCATATGGCCCAAAAGCTGGTGGTTTCCATCATCCCACCAGATTATTCTCTGCTACATGGTATGATATGTAATACTGTGCCTTAATATCATGACCAAACGTGCTTGATGCATGACGCAGAGGCTGCTGCCAGCAGCCTTCCGCTATGAAGGCTGTACTGGAGCTCTCTGCTGATGATTCAGTTACAAGAGTCTTTTGACTATCACCTTTGCTTTAGATAATCTTTTCTTCTGCGTCATTAGCTGCCTAACATCAGACTGCAAGAAGACAGCAGCAGCATAGCACTGACTTGCCTACTCAACGTCCAGTTTATCCAGTGCTCATTCTGGATTAAAAAAGAGGTGTATCCTCTCTCATAGTCATCAGTTATTCCCACTCAGCAATAACTTCAACTTGATCCTGTTTCATGAAAGGATCTCATGCCTTTAAGGATGGGCAAATGAGAGTGTGTATCTCCATGTAATAGGTATAGGATGTAATATGCAAACACAAGATACTTAGAAAAATATTTTAAAATGCTGGCGTTGCTCAAGAGCCCAAGTTACATTTTCAAAAATCCCTTAGCTGGCTTTGAAAACATTATTCTTGGTCAATTAAGCTATAATAGCCAGCAGCTTTTAGCATGCTGAAGTATTCTCATTGTTTAAAAGTTTCAATCGTATGTTTGCTAGTGATAGCTGAACCTCGGTAGGTTCAGAGGCTTATCTCACATCAGTATCTTAATATTTCAAGCTAATTATTTTTTCTAATTAATATGATAATAGTAATATCACACAGTAAGCTGTAATACTTGACACTTATCTTTTCATCTTATGAACACTTTGCAAACATTAAGTAATTTTCATTTACATTGAAATGACAAATAGGACAGTAGGATACATCTGTATACTGTTAGCTATTTTATGCAGGCTAATAAGATCACTCTGTTTCTGTGCAGATTACAGTACAATCTCTATCTTGTATCTGTCCATTTAAAGGTTCCTTTTTCAGCGTAACAGTGGCCATGCCCAGCGGATATGGTAGCATCTCCACTCAGCTTCTCTGATAGCCAACTCTCCTTACCCTAGGTGACACTGAGTGTGTTCATACAGGGCCTGATCCTGTAAATTTTGAACCCAGTTGCCAGATCTAGCAAACCCCCTTGAGGAATGGCAATGGAAGAATTTACTTACACACCTTCATAGGTGAGGAGATTAAAAGACCCACTCTTTCACCCATGGAGTCTTTGGTTTCCTGTCTGACAATTTGTCTGCTATTCTCTGTAACCATTCATCCTTTTGTTTTAGATACAAGTGATATCTAATAGGAAGAAACTTTCCCGACTGACCTCGTACCTGCTCTTTTCACTGTTTCTGTACCTTCCTCCAAACACCTGACACTGTTTCCTTCTGAGGACAAATTAAAGCAAATTTAACATGTTGTAGATCTTACATTGTTTCATTCCTATGTAACCTTGTATACACACATGCATAGCTTGCACTTAAAATTGACTAGGGAAACAAGCTCGTTTCTTAGATAGCTAGAACATTTGCCTATCCTTCTAGCTCTCTAGTGTCTGCCAATATAAATACTGTGGTGAATGCTATGTCAATAAAATCCAAACTGTAAAATTATACTGAAGGCTTTTACCTGGTCAGGTGTGTGCTCAGATATTTTCAGGTGCCTCAAAGCCCTCCTTACACAATGAGCCCTGCTGGAGGGATGTTGTTGCTGGTGTTTCTGGGATGGCTTTTTGGTTGCTTGCTGAGTTATTTTTTAAATTGCTGTAAAGTATTAAGTTCTCGGAAATTTTTTCTCTTGACTCTAGTAAACTTTGGATCATGAACATCAGTGAGGACTTTTCTACTGTCTTAAATAAAATGTTCATTTTTAAACAGTCTAGCATTACTCATTTTGGTATGGGTTTTTTTTTTCATTCTCTTTTAATTTTTTTTTTAAACATGCACCTTGTGCTCCCTGGGACCTTGGATTGTCCATGTGATCTCTTTTCTCTCTTCACGATTTTCTGCACAATATTGAAATGGTGAAACTTTCTCCCAACTAAATTTTGTTCAGTGAAATGACAGTCATAGAATGTCATTGTCATTTGATTGTCTTTACTGTCATCAATATGGCATAAATCAATTAGACACCATTAAAGTGCCCATCTCTGCTAGACACACAGCTGTCATTTTAGAGATATGCCTCTCTCTCTTTCTGTACACTTCAGAGATGACCATTGAAACTGTGCTATTTAAATGCCTTGGAGCTGAATATATTTTTCATTTCCACTTTCTTGTCCTCGATGATTGCACATGTTAAGAAATCTCATGACATAAACCCCTGAAGAATGGTATTCAGGTAATCCCACAAGCAGAGCGAAACAGACACTACAGCCCTGCAGCACACAATGTTTTTCCACTTAAGCTGTTGAGGGTAATGTTTGCCTCTTTCAAAAGCATCGTACTAGTCATTCTTCAGATAGGAGCGTGTCATCCTTCTCTAGGGCCACAAATATGTAGAGAAAAATGAGAAGTCGTGATAGTTCATTAATAAATAGTACTGGTAGATTATTCAAGGCTCTCAAGTTACATTAGAGAGTGGATGTGTCTTCCCAGTGCAGCTGGAAGTGAGATAGTGTCCTCCCACGATGACAGGAAAAGTGGTTATATCCCAAGTGCAGTAGAAAATATAGCCTGTTGAACACAAGAGTGTATCTGAGAATTGTTAATTCAAAGCAAAAAGCGTGACAGCCTTTCCACGCCAGAAATAACTGACAGCAGGAATCATAGCCCTGGAGAGCAGCATCAACAGAGGAGGAGAGAGTGCAGCAAGAATAACATGAGGAGCAACAATCAGCAAGGAAAAAACTGGCTGTAATAAAATGGAGAAACAAGACAGCTGCATCTCAAAGGGAGCAGCCAGACCCAGAACAGCGTGAGGGAGAGAGATCCCAGACAGAACTAAAGGAGTCATAGCCCTAGATGAGCAGTCACAGCCAGATAAGAGAAGGGATGAAAGGGCACCAAGAACACTGTAGAGAGCCAGATAATATCTGAAGTCGTTTCTGTCAGCCTGCTGCGTGCTTTGAAATGTACTGGTTGAAGATTCTGGCAGCAATCAGAGCAGGCAAGACCAGTATGATGGAGTGTAACTATAAAAGTACCCCCAGTAGAATATGTCTTGGTAGGTGACAAACAATAATCAAAACAAGGAAGAGGATGACTGGAATAGGGAAGAATATTCCTTTTTTTCCGCCCTGTAAGCAAAATTAACCTCAGCAGTGAGATCAGTTACTGGCCCTGGCTTTGTAGTGCAAACAATTAATTATATCCTAAACCTTTGTATGTATAATTTCCTTTTCCTTCTTAACTCTGTGCCACTTCTTTAAAAATGCTTTTTCCTGCTGTCTGTGTCTGAGCGATGGAAGGAAGATATAATTCTAATAGTAATAAAGGGGGACCATGCTCCCAGCCTCCCCTCAAAGGCAATGTTCTGCGTTAGGAAACCTGTTCAACTAAAAATTTGCACAAAGAAAAATGCCCAGCTTCCCTGTATGTTGCAATAACAGTTCTGGCAAAGGAGAATTTAAGAAATTGAAAGCAGTGGTTTGCTCACACTTTTGAGCGTAATTCTTTTTGAAACTTTACAGCATAACATGTTCTGCAAGAATGTAGAAGAACAGGAGGGCTAACTGCAGCTACTGGAAAGGCCCTCTGAAACCTTTGTGCTTTTTACTTCTGTTCCTCAGGCACTGGGAAGGATATTGGCACTGTAATAACAACATAAAACAAAAAAACCCCAAAACATCTATTCTGCCCAGTAAAATCAGGATTAGTATCAGAGTGAAATCCACTGAGTTCATGACTGCAATGAAATTGTAACAATGTGGATCTATGAAATGACCACAGAAAAGTGAGAGCAGCTCATTAACAGTGAAAGAAATACTAGAGAAATACTTATAAATAGTAAAATATAGTAAAACAGTTTTTATTTTTAAATACTCACATAGCTAAATCAGTAGCATAAGATGGCATCCAGCTAGTTAAAAGTCTTAAAATACAATCCAGGTGGCTTTGCAACCCATTCCCTTACCACAGTGTAAAGGGAAAGCTTTTTGTTCTCCTTGACTAGTTTAGCCGTGATGTTGCCTGTGAATGTCATTAAGTCCTGGGTGCGTGTTAGCATGATGCTGGTTTCTGTTCCATGAGTTGTGAGCGCAGCAGGTCAGTGCCCAGATTACAGAAGGTCCTTTCAGGAGCCATTTGTTTGTAATACATCGTAACAGAAGAAGTGTCTTGTAATGAAAATAATTTCTTTCTGTTTAGATAAAAAGGTTGTAGGTCGTTACTGCTTCCAATATGAAAGCCATTGAAACTCAAGAGTTGGTGAAACGTTTAGGTGCAAGTTCAGAGCTGTCCCAAGAGTGCCTGACTTCAAATATGCAGGCTGTCCCACACCAGCCAGTGGGTGCTAGTTCGTAAAAGTAGGCAGGGGCTTCAAGATACCTGTCTTAAATTGAGCACCTTCCTGACTCAAAACAGTCATTAACCTTTTACACCATTTAGGGTACTAAGATAGTATTTTCTGAAGAAGAAACATAGAAACCACTGTGTGGTATAGAAACATGTACACACCTACAGTGCTTCAGGGGCATTACGTTCCCCACGCTGGGGAGAACTGTATATGGGTTTGATTGGAAATAATAAAAATGGAGCACAGATGTTAATAAAGGCATTTTATTTTAAAGAAGAGCTCGTTAGACTAGATTGCTCAGTCAAGGTAGAGCAATTGGGAAAGCGCAACCTGTTGTGGTACGAGACTGTCTTCTGCCTGTTCCGTGTCGAAAGGCAGCAGCAAACAGCAGTTCCCAAGGGCTGGAGGAGGTGATCAAAGCAGAAATGGCAACGGTGGCTCACGACACTGTGCTCTGCCATCATTTCTCATACTTCTTTCCCCAACAGGGAGTAGAAGGGACAGAATAGTGCATCTGTATCTCAGATGTTTCCATGGCTTAAAATGAAGCGTTGATAGAGGTGGGTGTACGTGGACGTACCAGCCTATGCACCAGAGTTCCTGAAATGCACTTGCCTTTTCTGCTTCTCTGGCTCTACTTTGTAACAGTCATTTTCAGCAAAATACCTTTGTAAGCCTTTAGAGGTAGTTTCTGGTTTTTCCCTGAAGGAGTCCAAAAAACAA
The DNA here is from genome assembly GCF_000690835.1 of Fulmarus glacialis. Classification (NCBI taxonomy): domain Eukaryota; kingdom Metazoa; phylum Chordata; class Aves; order Procellariiformes; family Procellariidae; genus Fulmarus; species Fulmarus glacialis. Next base: position 27,765 of record NW_009188438.1, on the reverse strand, counting down.
TGCCCGAGTAAAGGCAAGGGATGACTTTTGCTGACACACATCCTAGTTCAGATCAGTAAAACGACCAACAATTACAAGTGTTAAAGTAATTTGGAACAAATTGTAAGAATTAGAAATAGAAAATAAACTGGAGGTAATGAAATAAGAGTAAAAGGAAAAAAAACTTGACATAAAAATATGGTCAATATTTTGATCAAAATATGATACTGCAAGCCTGCAGGACCTCTGTTCAGGAGGGAACTCTCTAGAATAACCTCTGCCACACTGTTTTGTTGTTGTTTTTTAAAGGTATGTTTAAGTACTGGGTAGTTTCTGAATCTTAAAAGATATATTAAAGAAGAGAAAGTAGAGTGGCATGTTTAATTATAGTTGGTTGCAAATCAGTCTTAAGCAAATGGATTGAGATTCTTATGTGGTATTTAGTGAACTAAAAAAAAAGGAGTATTAATTTTCATGCTTCATGGAAACAAACCTGGTCAAACAGACCTGATTTCAATCTTTGATGAGATTAAATGTGTGGTTGGTAAAGATAAATTGTGTTGAGACATAGACTTTTAAAATCTTTGCTTTATTACGGCATAATACTCTAGTTAAAAAAACCCAGTGCTGTACCATATCACTACAGAACACATTGGCTGGATTAATAGATAGCTATCAGATCATACTGGTCCCCAAGGTAGTCATCAATGGAGAATCATCACAAATTCTGAGGTTTATTTTACTTAATTTGCTTTTGGATTCTCTGTGGAGTTGGTTGGTAAAATGGTGATGCATTTCCTCTTTGAAGTGAAGTAACTGACTGTAAACACTTCTGTAAGTATTCATCATAAAAGGGAAAATCTTCATCCGTTACTCCTAATAGAAAACATGGATTTGTGCAGGCAGTTTTCTTATTACAAGAGATTCTTAATACAGTGGATTTTAAGATGCAGTAGTTTATTCGCTTCTTACTTAACTTCTGATGATGGCCCATCTAAGTAAATAATGTCATCAACCTCTTGTGTTTGTCCATCCTTGAAGATTTCCTCATACAGCAGTTAATGAAAAAGTATAATGTGCTTTTGTCCTTGTCAGTGGTGTCAGGACATGTAAGAGAGATTTTGGTGGTGAGGCTAAATAAAACTCCTGTTGTAAATGGAGTCCCGATAGCATTTTGTCTAGGTGACTGATACCTTTTATTATTCAAGGAAAATGATGTGACAATATCCACCTGAAGAACATGATTAGTTATGGTCATTTACCCCTGAATTTTGTTCTTTGTGTCATGTTCCTAAAATTTGCAATAGAATTTATGTCTAAGACAAACATTTCACCAAAGCTCATCTTACCATCTGACCATTTTCATTTTGGTATTATCCAGCCCTAGAACAGCTGTGTTTGTCAGAATAGAAAATGATTATGATTTCCCAGTGAAAAGCTCTCCTTGAATATAATGTTGCGTTTTCAGTGATGTTTTGGCATCAGATAAATGGCCTTACAATCTATAAAAACAATGTAAGATGCCTTTATGCATCTTTGATGATTTAGCACAGTACTTTACAGGTTTATAGGTATATTTGTTGATTTTAAAAATATTGACTCAACACAACATAAGTAAAGATTTAAAATAGTGTAAGTTTAATTTGTTTATTAAAATATATTCTAGTTTTATTGCTGAGTATCAACAACACATTTACTTGTGGATGTGCACTGCTTGTTAAGCAAATATCAATTGGAAATTATGTATTACTTTAAAAAGTAAAGAAGATAAATTAAATGGCTGATTTTTTTCTAGTCTGTACTGTTAAAATCAAATAGTGATAGTTTTTTGGGCTCTTTTTAATGAATGTAGTTACTTTTAGTAATATGTTACCAAAGGCAGGGAGACCAGTCACACCCAAATTCAGCCAAGTACATAGTTACTTGCTTAATTTTAGGTGTGTAAGCTGTGGAATTTAAGTGGGGTTGCTTACGTATTTACGGTACTTCAGTGAGTAACTGAATGACGGCCCAGACTAAGAATTTAGGATTAGACTCATACTGTCACATTCTTTACTAGTATGCTGCGTAGTCTATCAGTATGATCTGATACCTATCTTCTCCTTACTTCTTTTTATGGCTTTTACGTGGGTTTTCCAAAGGGAAAGCCCCTAGGAATTCATTTGAACATTTTACATTTCTGCCACAGGGAGGAAATCATAGGCACATGTTTACTCATTTAAACAAATCTATTCTGTTATCCTAATCAAATAAGGAAGCATTCACACTCATCAAATTCACATGCATTAAGCTTCATTTTTCTTGTAGTATTTGAAGGTGCTGTTGGAGAATACAGAAAATAGCCAAGCTGATGTATTACAGTGCTCAGTTTCTGAAAATGAAAGAGGGATTTAGTGCTGGTGACTCATGATACAGTCTAATTAATTCCCTGAAAAGAATTTCTCAGTGAGTACTTCTGCAGTTCCCAGAGATGAGATATGTTGGATAGAGACAGCTGAAGAATTCCAGAGAAGGCTTTGCAATTATCTCTGCTTTTACAGCTCGATAGAAGGACTTTAGCAGAGGTCTCTCAGGAACCCGCCTCAGTACCATGTTGTAACTGATGGCATGAACAGGACACACTTGTTCCACGACTATCAGGGTAAGGCCATATACCATGAAAGACAGTTCAGATTACAAACGTAGGAAGGTAAAATACATTTCAGCACGACCTTCTGAGTGGGAGCTGACAAATGGTTGGCCTTCTCATGGGGAAAAAGGAAAAAAGCAAGAGTATATGGTGTATATGTTTGCTTAAGGAAGCACAGTTTAAATGCAACACCTGGATTTGAAAGTGGTTACCCGGTTTTCAGTTGTTCTTACAGGAGAACTAAGGGATGTCCATTGATTTGCTTAAGGTCATACCAGCTGCTCAACAGACATTACAGCCAGAATTCTCCCATCCCTTGGTCCTCTTCTTTAAGGTGATGAGGGTGACAGTTCAGTTAATTCAGTGCACTACATGTAGTGTGGCACAGCAACTCCGTTGGCCAAGCTTTTGAATAGTTCATTTACACACGTATACACTATTCTGTATCTCCGTTTGAGCAAATTCTGCAGATGTGACTTACTCAAAACATATTTCTGTGTTAAATTTCTCCAGGATTCGACAGATTTCATTTTGTTTTTTGATTTTATCTACGAGTTATTTTTTAAATGTCACATTTTTGCTACATGTTTGATGTACATTGTTCTTTCACTTTAATTCATGCTGTGTTTTTCCCAATAAGCTAAATTTCATGGGGCATCCAGCTGTGGTTGCTTAGTACCAACAAAGAATGATTGTTTTGGAAAACGTGACTTGGATATTACTTGTTGGCTAGCATTCACATTACAAAAATAATGTGCAAATATGCATTCTTTCTGTGAGTGCTTGGTGACACGCTCTTTTAGTATTTGAAATGAGCTTAGAATTTTTAAGGTTTTGAGAAATAAAGAATAATGTATGAATTCAGGAACTTTGAGTTGAAATGAAATTATACTAATTTACTTAAGAACCCATTTGATTGTGGATACCCTTCTATGTGACAGAGTACTGTAAAAATATGTTCAACAATTTAAAAAAAAAAACCAACCTGTATGCTGCTTTTATGAAATTTGCAGTTATAAAAAATCCCTTTCTTTAGCACATTTCATGAAGAAAAGATACATTTCAACCATTATTCAAAACATATTAACCAAAATTTGAAATTTTCTGTGTGATCTTAAGTGATTCTGCTAAGGTAGTTCATGCCTGACTTGAGTGTATACAGCAGGTATGGCTCTGGTTACTGGTGAGGGGCCATGTCATGGCCAAAGTGTAAAAGGGCAACTCAGATTTTTAAGAATGTAGCAGAGAAGTGCAATGAATTATTTGCAATGGACTTGCCTGCTGAAGAATGGGTTGATTCCCATGCTCAGTTTATTTTTTGTAACAGATAGGTTGCAGGATCTATCAATTTGAGGTAGGCATATGGGAAACACTAACTAGAAGAGCTGAGTTAGTTGTTAGGAAGTCTGCAGAGCTGGGTGGCACCCACCTGCACATTCTGAAGGTAACCAGTTGTGGAGTTGCAGAACTTCTGGCAATGGGACATAGACCGTCCTTACAAATGGCCACTGTGCCAGAGAATTGCTGGGGTAATGTACAGAAAGGGCTCCAGGGGAAGTCCTGGGAGCTATAGGCTGATGAGTTTGACTTCCTTCTCCGGCAAGGTGGGGACTTTATAGGATATAAAGAGTAAGATAACTGAGCACATGGATAAATATGTTGGTCTTGCCAGGACATAACTGCTGCAAAGGGAGATTCTCGCTCACTACCCAGCTGGAGTTCTTGGGAGGAGTCAGTAGACACTGGATTTAAAAAAAGTCTTTGACAAGGCACCTCGCCTATAGCTCAGGGTAAATAGTTTAAGGAGGGAGCTATTTAATGTGTGTATTATGTGACTGATTCATTAAAAAAAAGAATACTAGTATTTGTCAGGTATATATTAGTAGCCATCAAACTTCGTATATTGATTCTCATCTTAAATCAGGAGCTCTTTATGAAAGAATGGTACCTTTGTAAGTGCCTGTATGTGGTCTGAGTCTTGTAATCAATGAAGAGGAAGGTTATTGTAAGAAGTTATTATTGATAATAATAGCTCTAACAATAATATGAATAAAATCTAGTATAATTGAGGTAGAGGACAGAGTACCTCACATTTCCCTTAGCTAGAGGGAAAGTAATCCTAATCTTGAATTGCAGGGATACCAGCATACAAAAAAATAACTGTAGGCCTCCTATCTGTGTCCCATTGTATTAGAAAAACAAGCGGTGCTATTACATGTTAATCAAGACTGATTTTGAACTGGCTACTGCACAATAGAAGAATGTTAATAAATCACCTGTATTCAAGGTTGATTTTGTTTTTTTTTTAAATGAGGGAATAAAAAGCAAAATGCATGGGTGGAGGTTTTGTGGAAAATTGACATATTAAATTTTCTATTTTAGAAATTCAGTTATATAATTTTTGTTGGTAGTTACTCACTCCCCGCTTACACCTTCGATACCATGGTGGTTTTTCATACCAGGATACTTCCTGATTTTAGCTGTTATGTCACAAAAGGGGTTGTTCTGAACTAAATGAAAACTATACAGCTTTCATTCCTAAACAAGAATGGCAAGGTGGACATTCAGTGAAGAAGAGATATATTGAGGTCTGTGTAATTATTATTACTGATATTTGGCGTTACGTGAGATAAATGGATAGGTGAGCCTGCAAGATGCTGTCTCAGACTTCACAAACTCAGGGAATTTGAAAGGATTTTCAAATTTACGCTTTCACATTTTCTAAGATTGCTCTGTAAGTTGCAGGATAAAGTATCTTCAGAGGGATTGATGTCGTCTCACTTGGGATGTTCACTGTGTGGACTCCTGCAATTGACTAGTCCTCTAACCTCCCTGTATCATCAGTGACGATAAACAGGCACTTTTAGGGTGAAAATAATCTGTCCTATTTTAGATGCATGTCTTAGGATGAGATGAATCGGGATGAACTGAAGTGCTTGCTTCTCTCTGGATTGCCTTTAAAAGGGAGTCAGGCAGCTGGCTCAGCTGTACACAACTGAGTAAGCATCAGATAGCTACAACGTAGGCATCTGCATTCAGTCAGATGAATCTCAATCCTACGGTTAAAACAAAACCAACAAAACACACAAAAGCAGAACCAAAAAGAAAAAAAAGAAGTTGATGTTCTAGGAAAAAATGACAGGTTTTGGTGGGAAGGAGGACAGAAGAGCTATGCTTTTTCTTGGTCAGCCTTTTATGCTCTCTTTGCCTTCCCCCACTCCAACACATTTATAAAACGATAGATTATTACACCCTCACAAGAGTTAGCTCTAGTTCATGGTTTCTGTTTTGTGTTAGTGACATTTTTCTCTCATAAGTACTTTTTAGAACACCGATATAGTTTTTGGTCCTTAAAAGAATAATGCTGAATGAGTTTACAGCTCATTTGTATCTCTTCACACACAGCCCCTTGCCCTTGCCTCCTAGCTTCTCCGTAATCCTGTGTGCTGGATTACTGATTTTTACATTGTTCCCTTCACTGCAACTGCTTCACCAGTTCATTATTTTAAGTGCTTTTCTTTGCTGTCTGCTCAGTACAGAACATCCACCTTCAGCTAGCAAGCACACTGCCCTCTCTTCAGGACTCTCAATACCTTCCTTTGCTGGTTTTCATATATGAAAGTATGACAATGTAGAATAAACCGAGATATGATATATGTTATATGACTATATATATAGAAAAGGATGGTGTCACACCAGTTTTATATCTCCACAATTCAGAAATTCTTGGGAACTACTTGCTCGTACAGAACTTTTGTAACAGAGTGGGGAATCAGTGTCTGTATGGCCTTTTTGGACAATGCAGTTGAATTCATCACACCTCACTTTAGATGTCTGCAGTGCAGATATGTACGTATGAGCTAGTGACCCAAGGCTGCTTTTCTAGTGAATTACAAGAGATCGGTGCTTTCAGGGTACAATTCTCCTGATCTGTTTGGAGGTCTACTTTAAAATGAGATAAAGTGCACTCAAAGGTGACTGGTGCTGTCCATTGACCGTAAAGGAAGTCCAAACAACTAAAGTAATTGTAGACAAAAATGCTACAGATACCTGCATTTGGTCAGATGTATTCCCTCCTGTGTTGTATGCAGTAGTCATATTTTTGTGGGTTCATAGGTAAGACTTACTTTTTTTTCCTGTTCAAGAAAATTCCATTTGGTACTTTATTTTGTGTAAGAAATGATTACAAGATGCAAGTTGCAAGTGAAACAATTCGTTTAAGAAATCAGATATAATAGAATTAGATCATTCAATAAGTCAGAAAATTAAATTAACTTACAGTAATTGTGACCTGTAGTGATGCCACAGGATCAAAAAATGTAGGAGTGAGTCTTTAAAAATTAGTTTCATTTAATCTGAATCAAGGTTGCAATCATATTATTTTATGTTGGCATGGGGAGAATTAGACTGAATGCCTTAGCTGTGACTCTGCATTTTCTAGATTTCAAAGACAAGTTCAGCTCACATATAAAGGAATTTTTGCTCCTAATTTTAATTATGGATGGTCTTTATCATGGTGTGAGTGTGCGAACCAGCTTCTTCAGGAAGAGAAAGAGCATAAACTTACAGCACTTCAGTCAGTGTTGGATAATTGCCCAAGAGCATGCTTTTTCCCAGGAGCGCTTTGCAGAAAAGGACTGTGTGTGCAGTAAATTTCCAGAGAGTAGCTGACGTGTTCTACCTTCCTTTCCTATAGCAGTGCTGAGGCTGAGGAAGCTTCAACTGTGTCATAGGTTGTATGAGGAGCATGCAGGGTGATCTTCGGTAAATGATTTCACTAGGTTGTGCCTCAGTTTCCCTTTAATTTGCAGGATATTGATATCAGTATCTTACAAAGCACTCATGAGATCTGCTAATGAGCAGTGCTTCACCAGAGCCAAGTAGTGCCATTAATCATTGACAGAATATCCAGTGTATTTGTCTAGACTTTTATTAAGATGGGGTACAACGGTTTAAGGTGAGTCAGATTTTACTGGCAGGAACATAGGTACGTTTTTTGAATAGGAAAGAATTGCTTTCCCCTAGACCTGTTAAACCAATGTGTTTTACCTCTTGACAAGGTACTGAGTCATCCACTGCCTGGAGGGATGTGCTTAAATCATCAATAAGTGGCCATTCTGCCCTGTAAGAGAGCCAGGTTCACTTCTCAAGACTCCATACGTCATTCCTCAGGTGGACAAATGTTGGCAGAGCAGAAGTGGACCTGAGAGTGAAGTGGGGAACAGATTGGTTGCGTGTCAGGGCATTCAGGGAACGATGCTGACAGGTTCCAAAGAGCATCCTCTGCAGCAGGACCGTTTTGTTGTGATTTAGGATTTTTCTGTAGGTTTAGGTCTAGGTCAGAGAAGCTTTCAGAAGGTATGGAAGCGTAGGTCCTCTGGACTTCCATCTAGTTCACTGCTTGCTAGGCAAATAGGCAGTGAAAATGCTAGGACATTGGGCCATTCAGATGACCCCAAGGTCATGTGTTTCTTTGCTTCTGTAACTGAACTTATGGCACATGCCTTCTTTATCTCCCAGGACCCTCTGGTTAGGGTCATCCTCCAAGCTCCTCTTTTCAGTAAGCCCCTCTTCCTTACGCCAGTTGCTATGCATACCTCTTGCTTTTCAATCCTTCTCCCTGCAAACCCATTTCTCTTCATCTCTGAGTGCCAGTGTTTGCTGCCTTTCCCTTTCCTTCCCAGAGCTGGGCATGTATTGATTTCTTCTGCTCTTCTTACGGATGTATCACTGTTCTCTTGAAAGCTGTCTGCTTTCAAAGTGCAAGAAAGGTTCAAATACGTGGTTTCCTCCCTTTTCTTCCTCGTGTTTCTTTTCTCTCCACATCAAGGGCTGCATTTGCTCCCGTTTCTCCTCCCTTCTCCCCAAGACAGTTTTTTCCCCTCGAGGTTCTCTGGTTTTCTGTTTTCCACTTTTTCTTCAGAATCTCTTTCCTTTCCTTCTCTCTCCTTTCCTGTACTATCCTTCAGCAAACAAGTCAAGAAGGCATTTGCCTTCCCTGTGTGGGGAAGATGGCAGAGCTGGGACAAGCGTATTGTTGTTCTGGAAGCTGTAAGTAGGACTTCTGGATTTCCTGAAGGTAAATAATCGGTAGAAAGTACCTCTAAAGTAGCTGTGAAAACAGATGGATCCTGAGGGAATAGTCCTGCCTTTGTGCCTTGGATTTCCTATTCAGTCTTTAATTGCTTTTTTATTTTGTTTGGTGTGTAAGGGCCACCTATAGTTCCATCCAATGTGGCTAAATGTCACCTGTGAGAGAAATTTTGTGATTTTTTTGCGTGTGTCTGACAGTTCTTGGTCTCTGGATAGAAAAAGACTCCGTGAGCAAGATCATATGAAGGATTTTCCTTGCTTACTTCTCACAGAAATCAGTAGAGTTAAGGTGCCTATGTAAATATATGCCCATTGCTACTATGTGAAATCTAAACTGTGAGAAAGAAACAAGGGGACCCTGAAATACTAACAAGTGAGTAGGAAAAGGGATGTGTGATGAGCAGAAGAATGTCTTTGTCGGTAAGGATTTGGACTGATTTCTTTTATATATTTTTGGTTCTGCTACAGATGTTTTGGGTTGCCCTGCCCAAGTTGCTTATTGGATAAATAAGATTTATCTATTTCTTAGATTTTTTTTTATCTGCTGTTTATCTGCTTATACAGATTTATCTGCTATTTATCTGCTTAAACATCTCTGAGAACTTTACTCATTCTGTTCCTCTGGTAAAATAAGGGTAATAATGCTTCCTGACCTATGGTCTTGTCTGTGCAGGTAATAATCTGTTTCAATAGGGATTATTTTCTATGCTACTGTGTGTTCCAGACATGATTGGTCTCCCAGTAAGATTAGGTACCACCATAAAAACATAGCATAGAGTTAGTAACGCAAACACCATCTTTTGGTTTATCCACTGTTCAATTCTCCTAAGCAATTACAAACATTTCCTGAATTAATTCTTTTTTTCTTCAGTTACTTTAGTAACTATATATTATTTGTTGTTGCTGCCTTTGAAGAACTTGTCGTGTTTCTTAAGATTTACTAATAATTTACTAATCTTTTTGATTTATATCACTATTCCAAATGTTGGTTATTACAGATAATTCCTTCAGTATTTCAAAAATAGGCATTATACAAAAAAATAAGTGGAACATGGTTAAATGGTCTAAAAATTGGACAACTGTTGAATTCCAAAACTATTTTGAACTTTAATCTAGCAGGAAAAGACATCAAATCTTTTTCTAGCTGAAGCTAGAAAAATTCAAATTGGTAAAAAGGTACACATTTGCACGGTGAGAGTAAATATTAGTTGTGATAAGTTATGTAGTACTGTGAAACATTTTCCTTTTCTTGAATCTTTCTAAAATAGATGCTGTTGTGTAAACAGGAGCACTAGGGTTTTTGCCTAAATTACTGTTTGACCTCTCTTAATGCAGGAAGTCAGATTACATTGTTGTAACAGTCCTTTTGGCTTTAGAACCTGTGAATTTTTGAATCTGTGAAATGTTTCTTCTTTTTTTTGTTTTCTAATTGAGCATTAGCCTAATTCCTGAACCTACATCTGTAGCTGAGGTTGTTGAGTTCTAGCATCATGTTTTCTTATGGCATTTTCTTATTCACTGACTTTAAATCAAATGTGTCCTCCCTCTCGTGCAGTGATCAGTACTAAGTATAACATTTGATTAATGGGATTGGAAGGCTGGTTGTCTTGAAATTGGTTTGCAAAGTGGGATATTATAGCTAAATCATCAAATCAGATCTGCAAAGATATTTCTGCTTGAAATAGAGCACTTGTGCAAGAGGAAAATACACAGCAATTGTGGTTGTGAGAGGGAGTGAGAAAATGCAAAAGGGATGCCTTAAAGAAAGCTACTCTGGCAAGTATCTATCTGTTTCTTGGTGTAAGTACTGAGAATTAGAATCACCTGTGAAACAAAAGAAATTTTTTAGATCTCTCTTCTTTGCCTGAAGGGGCAAAGGGATAAGAACTGGTGTAAGTAGAGAAAGTGTGTTATACAAGTGCTTACCTCTTTGCATGACAGTCTGGGAAATAAGCTGACTATTAATAAGTCAAATATGTATATCCACATCTTATAAAATTCTTATGGATCATTAGATCTCGAAGACTTTTACAAAGGAAAGCAGTATCACTATATCCTGATTACCAATAGTATAGTGAAGGTAAAAATATGAATAATCACTGTGGTAGAATTTAGCATGGACATTATTTTTTGCCCTCATTTAAAACTGCGCAGTACTGCTGAGTGCACAGAAGGGCTGGGGGCAACCAGCTGTGGAGCTGACACATCCATGCTCCAGCAGTGGAGAGAGTGTGTTTTATGACCTGTGCCTTATTCAGTATACAGGGCAGGATATTAACAGTATCAGTCTACTTCCTCACTTTTCCTTGTAAGCATTTGCATTATCTTCTCTCTCTCTTTTTCATTTCAACACAAATAAAGATTATATTAATCACAAGTTTCCAAGACGATAGTGTTGGATGGAAGTGCCTACTTCAGATTGCTATTATTGTGTAATATTGACATGCAAAAAAGGTAACTTCTTTTTTTGTCTGTTATTTCCCACAGGGTGCAGCTCTAATTCGAATGTTGGCTAACTTTATGGGTCACTCTGTGTTTCAAATGGGCTTACAAGTAAGTAAAGGCATTTCTGTCTTTGTGTAGGTGTGCATTTCTAGCAGTTTCTCTCGCTCTCTCTTTTTTCTTTTTAAACTATATTTGCATCTATTTGTGGAAATGTTTCTTTACTTCAGGACCATCTGAGGCACCAACATGTCCCTGAAGCTGAGTTTGATGGAAGACGCTGAGTAGTGTAACTCACATTGTGGTGCCCCCAGTTTCACCTATATTTCCTGGTGTATCAAGCGATTGCACTTTAACTGGCATGCGGTTTTCTGTCCGTTTTGTGTAGATTGCCACCTAAAAGCCATTTTATCCATGTGACAACTGTGTGAAGGGCTAGCTTCAATTACGTTTGTGTGCTGGTATAACAAATAATAACAAATGATGTCAAGCCAGCTAGAAAATACACAGCCCTAAAACTAGTAATGCTTTTCAGATAAATATTTTTGCCTTCCCTTCCCCCATGGCAAAATCCTTGAGCTTTATTTTTACCTTTGATAAGCATGGAGTGCTCTCTGCCTTAATGATGTTTTGAAAACTCACTCTGCCTTTTAAAAGAAATTTAAAGAGGTAACATTTCTGTACGAAGAGAAAGAAATTCAACACGCTGATTACCAAGGATGAACTCTTTTCAGCAATAATTCAGCACAAATGAGTGTTTCGTAAACTATTTAAAAACAAACAAGCCAAAGCATAAAAAACAATGCAACTCCCTCTATTCCATTGAAATCTGCTTGAGTAAATCATGTTACAGGCAGCTGTGATTGATGAATTATGTATGATGCAGCCTGCTACTTAGAAGTGTCCTTTAAAGTAAATTGATGTTCACCTGAAATACAATTATGCTAAGTTGGAAAGAGCAATCAATCTTATCTGTTCTTAGTAAGCTTTTCATTTTGAAATTTAAATAAACTACGTCTAGGATCAGGTCATTTTTTAACAGAATAATTCTACCTCTAACCAAAATAAATTGGAAGATAAAATATAAAACAAAAGTTAAATAAATGCATTGGTTATGTCAGAGAGGTGTGTTCCATGCAATAGGCAATGAAAGGAAACCTGCTGGGGAAATAGAGCTTTTTGGAGAGTTTACAGGACATTCAGGGTTTGCAGCGTAATTTATGCACAGGACCTGGTTGGATCATTTTCTTAGTTGTGACACCCAGTCAGATCAGTTAGATAATCTTCTTATCCAGATAAGAAATCTTGAAATCAAAAGTTTCCTTCATAAAATCTTGTATATGTTAAGGGTAAAACCCTCATCTCATTTAAGCCAGTAAGACTTCTGTCCTTAGTCCAGCAAACTGCATATTCCAGCCAGAAACTTTTGCCTACACAGATCCATTCATATGGAAATTCAATAGCACTTTTTCCCAAAAAAGCATTTCACTCAGGGTTTTAGGAAGGGAACATTTTAATACATATATCTGAAACCCCATTTTTCTATTTTCTTCTACGTTTCCCTGAGAAATAACAGTGTGCAAGTTGTCCTGAAATAAATTTAGAAAAAAGTTCAGATCAAAGAATAGGGCTATGCAAGGATTAAATAATTGTAATTACCATAAAGTTGTAATGGAGCTTTGTTTTTTGATTTGAGTGGTTTCCTATTATTTCTGCTTTTCACCAGTTCTGCTCTAAATAGAAACTCTGCTGTTTGCTAATGAAAGTCTGTGAAAAATCTGTGAAAATCTGACTAGTTAAAGTCTTGGGATCAGTTCAGTAGGAAGATGATATTCTAACTTCTTTTATAGAACCTGTTTGAAATCCAGATAGAGATTTTCCATGTGTATGTGTCCAAGTTGAACAAAATAAAACATCAAGTTCGTAAGCTTGTTCATAAGCTACAAATTATACAATTGGAAATATCTGTCAATCATTTAATTCTTTGTATTTCGTGGATCTAACAAAACAGTGTTGCTGCACTGTAGAGTTGGGATGGTAGCTTTGCTAAAGATAAGGGGAACTGGAGGACTAATTTACCCTTTCTATCATGCATTGGTTTAGGCTTTTTAGCTCTTTAGCCCTGGTACCATTACTTGGGATTTAGCATTATGTTGCCTTGAATTCAGTTTTATCATGGAATTCTAATGTTCAGCTAAATGGCCTTTTTCCAGGATAGCTGCAAAATCAAATATTACTACTATTTATAAATCTCTTCAAATAACGAATACTCTGAAAGTGCACTTGATGGTTTCATCCTGGGTTATTCTAATGGCTTGCTGAGTAACAGAGTTCTGAAGGACCTCCGATTTATCTTATTTGCTTTATTTTTCATTAGCCTCCAGTACATGAAGCAGATCAGTGTTAATAGTATTAATAGTATTTCAGTTCTTTTTAGCGTATTAGCTATGTCCTTAAGTGTTTCGCAGATGATAAAAAAGAGTATTCCTGTAGTCTTATTACATTAGCATAAACCAAAATGAGTAGCCCTTTATTTGTGTTTGCGTTGAGTGTGGTTTCATTGAAATCAAGGTATGATTCATCATCTTAATTAAGAACTACAGAATTAGAGCTTTTATATAAGAGAAGCTACAACAAATATCCTAACCTTTGGGTTAAGGAGAGGAAACGATAAAGTTTAGAGCAAGAAGCAAATGGGTTAGCTACCTTTTTTGTTCGTTGCCACTTTTTTCTTAATCTAATTACATGGCTATCACCTGGCAGGTGGACTTTTTGAAGAGCAGATCAAGATAGCGTGGGGGAGGAAAATCCCTTTTATGTCAAAGAGAACAATCCATTGTGTTAAAAAGAAGAAAAAAGTAGATGAAGGAGAGTGGGGCTCTTTTTGGATATTCTTTAACAATGAATATGAGCTGAAGCAAATGTACAAAGGCGCACATGATCCCTAACAGTTCAGCAAACTGCACTGTTGAGGAGTCTGCAAGGAGGTAAAATTGTAGTAAAGATGCTCAGTTTTGCAGCGTAGATGACTTTGGAGAGATTCATATCTGTCAAGAATAATTGGCCTGTTCCTACCACGGTAAATATACTGTGAAAAACCATTGGATTATAGTGTGGAAGTTCCACAATACAATTGCAGCCAAGAGACTACCTAGTGAAGGTATGGTTTTCTGGAAGCCCTTCAAAGACATACGATGTCTTGAATCATGTGACATTTTCAAACAGAAGATTTAGTAACAAAGATAGAACTTTCCCACTGTTTTCACATAGCACTCCATAGACAAAACCAAAAGAGAACATATTTATATTGGCTGTAATGAATAATTGAATAATGACAGTAATAGCCACAGTTGGTAACTCTTGCATACAAGAAAGTCACAGCTATTATTTTTGTACAAAATGTCTAATAAACCCTTCCTTCTCACAGTAGGTGATTTCTTTCTTTTTAAAAGTCCTGACATCTTTCATGTTGTGCAAAGTCTCTTATGCTCCAGGGGAATTCGAGAGGTGCACGTCACTGAATGCCAGTACTCTTCTTACAAAGTGGTGTTGCTTTTCAGTCAAAAAGCCGTTAATCAGCTAGGACAGTGATTAGAGTATGAAGAGGCTTGGTCAGCATCACTTGCTCTAATTGTGTTTCTGAACTGCCTAGATTGGTAGAGGAAGAAGCCGTAAGTTGGCCTTTTCATTCACTCATCACTCAGGGCAGTAATATGCAACATAATATTAGATTTCTGTGAGATTTTCATCTGTAGGCTGTTGTTCCTAATCTGTGTGCTTGAAATAGATGGTTGCTTACATGACTGGTGTCACTGTATTACATTTCCTGGAAGGTTTTACTGCTTTATGGCAAGGCACCTCTTAAAGTTATCAGTGGGGGGTTTTTCATACTAAATATAGAGAGAAAGCCCAGTGATTTGAAAGTCTGGTACTTAGATGTGTGTAAAGAGGCACCTCCAGCTCTGTAATGAGACATTTCTGCACTGGTTTATTTAAATTTTTCTTATATTTGGTTTGATAGAGCCTCATCTCTATTACTGTATGTTGTCAACACTGCATTTCATTTGCCATGTGGCAGCTCATTGATCACATAGATCTGTATCCTTTTGAACTTCACTTGCTGCTATGTATGTGTTCATCACTCACTCTGATTTAGTGCATCATCAGCAGTTTGAATTAGTTACTGTAGGAGTCTCTGCTTCTGTGATAAATTAACTGCTTTTGTACTTTAGGCTTCACATTGTACATTTGGAAGAATTTCCATACAGTGCTTTGGATATATGCTGTCTTTTTTGGTGCTGTTGGGTGGCCACTGTATTGAAACAAATTGGTCAACCTTTCAGAGGAGCTGTCTGTGGAAATCTGACATGCAGGCTGTTAAATAAAGCACGGTTCAGATTACAATAACTTTTTACTACCATAAAGCTGGCTAGTTAGACTTTCTTTCATCTACACTGCTTAGTATTTCCTGCTTTTTAGAACCTCTGTGCATGCTTGTGTTCTGTTTGAATTGTGGCAGTCAATGTGAAACCCTATCAGAAACTTTCTAGGTGTAAAAAAAAGCTCTAATGTGCTATTTTCCATATTGTTTGCCACTTCTGTCCAAGAATCTAGTAGTACAAGAAATGTATTCATCTATTTCCACAGTATTATTTTATAATCGTATTTTTTACATAGTGTATTAAACAGGTTTCGGTGTACTCATTTTATCATACCTATTTATTATATCTTTATTCCCAATTCCCAACAGTTAGCTGTATGCTCTTTAAAGTGAGACATCATTGAGACTTCTTAATAGAGTTTTCTGCAAAAGCAAAAAAGATCAGGCACCTTAGGATCAGACTCAGTGAAGTAATGAGCTGCGGTGCTGTCCCCAGATCAACAGTGCACATGGAACTACCTGGAGTCTTCCTTTGCTTAGTGGGAGGATGTGACTTTTGCCACCAGGCAGGAGCATCTTTACAGCTGGAGTACCTCTTGGTGTTGCAGCTGGTGCATTTAGTAGATGTTGAGTAAAGTACTTTTCAGCTAATTCTGCATCCATCTCCTCTGGTTTAGAAGAGCACAAAGTGTGTGACCTTGGTGAACATCAAAGTATCACCATGGCCATACTGGCTATGACCTGTCCTTAAGTAAGTTGTTACTGATCCCTTTATTTTTTAAACTTTCACTTCTACTGACAGTTGTCAACAAGATAATTTGATCATGTTAAAAGCAGGACATAGGAAGTCATAAGAAATCTCATAGGAGCTGACATCACTGTTTTCTACACTGCATGTCATACAAGATTGATAACTTCTTTTGCCTTTTCTGGCCCCTCCGCATTTCTTACGCTTCTAATTTACATCACTCTGGATTTTAGGTTTACATTTGTTAAATGAATTCAGTGTTATGGACTTTTTCTGTAGCTTTTTCCACCATGACTTAAGTAGGTCAGTAAAAGTTTACCTAAGAACTTCTGTAAGTTGCAGTGTCACAATATTTTTTTCCTTTGAAAGTGTTAAAGATGTACAGCATAGTAAGGGCCAGACTTGGATATCACTACCAAAAATGGAATTCCTTCCTCTAGCTCCAAGAGGATTTGAGTGTACTATGTGTATAGCAAAATGCTTCTGTTTAAAGAAAAAATGTGATTGAAGATGCATAATTTAAATGTACAGTTATTGAGAAATGCTAAAGTTAATTTTATCTTTGCATTCTTTTCCTTTTTTTGTATGCACCTTAACCAGGATTTTTAATAATGCAATTGCCCAGTGTTTTCTGCATAGGACAGTTGTCTGATTCAATTCACAAAGTGGACCATGCTAACTGAATTGTCCTTCTGTTCAATAGTTTTGCATACTTTTCATTTGCTTTGTAGCCCCAGTTGCTAACTGCTACGCTAGCCAGTGCCCACGTTTAGAGCAAGGTTACAGTCAGTGTTGCCTTCATTAGGAGGAAGCTGTTCTTCACCTAGGATAAAATGTTGCTTTATTGCTCCATTGCTAAAGCTTCTTACAAAAAGAAAAACAATTAGTATACACATGATTTACTTAACTTGTTAAGTTTTTTTCCTCAGAACAGGATTGCCCTTTACGACAATGTTACAATCAGTCCTACTACAGATACCGTGTACTTACTCACTTTGTGTGCTTTCAATAAGCTTCTCTTATTTTGTTGCATGTGAAATTCAGTTATGACTATTTTCTCCTTCATTTTTGTTATGGGAATTATTAAGAGGAAGAATGATAGGTATGAATTCTCAGATAGCGTCGGCAGGCTGAGTGGCTATTTAAGAAAATGTTTTCTTTTGGAATAAAATTATACTGTTTTCCTCATAGGAGCTCAGTGGCAACCTCGCCTCTGTTGCTATGAGGCAGTACAATGGACTTCGCAGGGCATTGGAAGTACACGTTTTGTGTGCAATTCTGCCATCCTCGTGCAATCAAAATTTCCATTAGCTCTTTAGAAGTCAGTGAGGATATTTCCAGCACAAAGATTGCAGGATTGAACTCCTAGTTAACACTTAATACAGGTCAGAAATGAAATAAATCTACTTCTGTTCAGCCCAGTGGAGGACATTCAGAAAAAAGCTAAATCCCTACTGGATAAAACAGGCCGTCATCAAAACTTTCTCCTTCTCCTCCTCCTTCTCTTTCTCCTCTTCCTTCTCTTTCTCCTCTTCCTTCTCTTTCTCCTCCTCCCTCTTCCTCTTCCTCTTCCTCTTCCTCTTCCTCTTCCTCTTCCTCTTCCTCTTCCTCTTCCTTTCTCTTTGTCTACGTACATTTAAAGTTCCGTTACTGTAGCTCGGTAGACACAGTAGCATATAGCCAGATGTAAATGCTAATAATTTTTAAGGTCTCTTAATTTTGCAAAATTAAATGCAGCTCTAGTGACTGTATTGTATGATGGTCTTTTGCACCATGAGAAACGTGCTCAATTGATGCAAACAACAAATAACTTATAAGCGAAGTCAAAGCTTCACTGTTACTGCTTTCCTATATCTTACTCATTGTTACTGTACAAATGTTGCAGATCATTATGGTCTAGACACAGTGACATGCAAATCATACTTACAATAAGTTTTATCGAGTGATTTATGGTGACCTTTTCATAGTAAGTAGCATTAATGTCTTTCCAATTCTGGGGCTTCTATAGAAAAAAGGATTAGAGAAAAGTACAGCAGAGATTTTTTTGTCTGGTTAGTGATCCCTGGGCATAGTTAAGTTAATGCAGAGGAATGAGCAGCCAACCTGTCACAATTAGCAGGTGCCATCCAAATATCTCTGGAAAACATTCCATCATTTTTTGTGTGCATTAAAAATACATTTATTGAGCAATATCAGGTTTTAGGTTCAAATGTATTATACAACCAAACAAGGCAGAACTAAAATGAATGTACAAATTCAGTCAAATGTATGTAGTTCAATTTCAAAGAGTACTTTATTTCTGTAAGGTCTGTTCTTAGCTCAGCAGTTTAGTACCACTACCAAATAATACATCAAATACATTTTTCTTTAAAGCCAAGCTTAATATACTAGCAGGTGTCTCACTGCACAGCAGATACCATCAGACTCTGCTAGGCAATCACTCTGCAATCCTTCTAACTGTTTCCTTTAGATTCGCATGCAAACTGTTTTGCCACCACACTGCAATTGCTGCTGTTGTGTTTCAAAATGGAACCTCCTTCCTCTTCATGTTAATAGCTAATAGGTGAAGCTGAATTTTACAAGGGAAATAAACTTCTCCATTGAATAGTTCTGATCTTTTAATAAGGATTCCCAGCAAAGCAAGATATATTTTAAAGTAGCTGGAAATTTGCCTGAGTACAAATTTTGCATCTGCTTTAGATGACCCATTCACACTGGATTCACTGAGTTGCAATGCGGAAGATGTATTAATTGCAAAATTGCGTTTCTTACAGTAGTTTGAGGTTTGATTCTTTTCTCGTGTTGGAATGAAAATGACAGGGCCATATTGATTTCAGTTGGGTTACTTCTGATTTGCAGTACTGGTGTCTTATCAACAAGAAGCAAGTAGAGTGAAGAAAGCAGTCCCATTGACTTAATGATGGCTCTTGCCTCCTCCTTTCTCTTACTAGTTTCTCTTGCGTCTCAGCCTGGATGGTGTGCTGTTTGGGACAGGTCGCAGGTCCTATCTGTATCCTCTAAATGAATGTTACACTTCCAGCACTGTGGATGAGATACTCAACATTGCCATTGTCCTAATTCTTCTCCCACTGAAATCAATGCTGAAAATGCCATTGACCCATATAATGCCAGAAATGTCAGTTCTGCTGATCTGATTATTGTTAGAGCGTATGGGAGTATTATGAATTACAAAGGAAAAAGGACAAAGTAAAATACTATAATTATGTGGCCTATTCAGTGCCATTGGCTCTAGAGAAAATTAAGATTTATTTCCATACGTGGTTCCAGTATCACTCTTCCTGATTAGTAGTTATAGCTTGCTGTTTGGATATAATGATTTAATTGCAGATATGACATGTTGACAGTGGATATTTTCCAGTTGCTGCTGATTGCGAGCATTGTATCGCTGTTGTGTGTGAAAAAAGTCTAAATATACCTTTTGAAAATAAAGGGCTGGAATTTCAGCTGGTGTACGTTGGTGGGATTCCACTGATTTCCTTCCTTAGGATTTTATGTGTTGACTGAGATTGTAGCCCAAAGAGAAGGAAAAACACAGCTGAAGTGAATACTTGCATGATGCCTCTGAAGTAGGTTGCACACTTCTCAGGCTTTCTAAAACTTCTTTCTACCTATTTGTGAGTTTTAATCTAGAAGTTAGCTAAGAAGTTACTGATAATGGACATTTTAAACACTGCTTTCCTGTTGTACCACAGTAGAATTACTGGGAACATTGAAAGTGTTACTTGCTCTTAAGAATTTTTAATTGCTTATTGCAGCTAATGATAAAAATACAGGCTGGGTGAATTAGCAATTGAGAAAGTGTGATTGTATATGGAGCAGATAAAATAATTCTTTTGTGTTATTTTTTAAAGAAAAAGACAAAAAAGATTTGGAGAAGATTAAAAAAATAAAAAAAACCCCAGTCCTATCTGCCAGGCCTGGACGTCTTACAGGGTCACCACTTCCAGAAAATGAAGAGATGGGTAGAATTAGTAATCACTTAAAATATGTTAGCCAATAAATTTCTATGTGGAAGAGATTCAACAGGTAGCTCCACTGATATGTGTAGAATTATTAGAAATAAGGAGAAAAAAAAGATTATCCTTAGCAGCTATATTCTTTGATTGTTCAAAGAGGTGTAAAATTCTAATTCAGAGTTTTATTTTTAATGCCAAGTAAACAAGGTTTAAGCTGTCTTTATACAGGGACACACAAAAGTTCATTCAAAGTAGCTGAAGGTGTGAATTGTAATTGGATTAGTTAAACCTCATTGTAGCCCTATGTGGGCACTTTCAAAACTGAAGTTAACTGTTATTTCATTTACTTTAATTCATGATAGTGTTTTCATTGTGACTTGAAGTCACTGAGTTTAGTCTATTTCAGTTCTGAATGACAGTGTCCATACATAAGGTTTAATGAAGATTAACTAATGCACTGCAAAATTAGCTTATTGCTGAGGAATGATACCATCAACCGTTGAACATTTGAAAAGAACATTTGAGCATCATTTTTAGAGAA
This sequence comes from Fulmarus glacialis, assembly GCF_000690835.1. Classification (NCBI taxonomy): domain Eukaryota; kingdom Metazoa; phylum Chordata; class Aves; order Procellariiformes; family Procellariidae; genus Fulmarus; species Fulmarus glacialis. The sequence goes on along the minus strand of NW_009188438.1, from coordinate 6,975 downwards.
ATGCACTTCAAAATAAACTTTTTGTTTCCCTTAAATGTGATACATTGATAATCTTTCTCTTAACTGTCTTCTGAAATCACCACCGTCTTTTTCTGTCTGGTCTCTTTCACAATACTCGGCGCATACTTGGGCGGGACACTGGCTTAGGAAACCACCCTTCTGTTTTCCTCAATGCTACCTCCAGCTGCTCGTTCCCATCCATGCATGGCCACCCAGCGCCACTTCATTTGTACCAGTGGAGGAGTTTGGAGTCCTTTTTGGTAAACTTGATCGATGAAGGAAGGGTGTCCTTGGTGCAGAATGATAGATTTACTTCCTATACAGGCCATTTCAGAGGTCTAGTTTGCAAAATAGCCTCACAAACAGGGGGATGGGGACAAGGAGGAGCAGAGGTTTTTGAAGGTACTTTGGCTGGATGTATCACCAAGTCTCATCAAACTGTAGCTCAAGGGAGATACAGGAATGCATTTGATGCTGTGTCTGTATATAAAACAGATGTGATAATTTTAGTACTAGGTGGGGACTATCTACACTGCAGGCATGGCCTTATACTCCTTATGTGCTTGCTGTTTCAATATCATTTTGATGCTGTTTTTTGTTATTGTAGGTTGAAATGCTGTTTTAATTAGTTTAGTTCTTGGCTTGTTGGCCAGTGAGTAACGTAATTTTTTATTGGAGGAACACATTTGAATGCAATAGTAGATTAAAATATAGGAAGGATATCGACATTTTTGATCCTCTGGTAGAACTCACTCATGAAAGTTAAAGTATATTCCATTACTCTAGTGTATTCTGTAGGTTGGCAGTTTCTGACAAGACTGCCTGGAAGCAGTTTTGGGCACTCTTAGTAAAACTGATGTAGAAGGTGAAGAAGTTGCTTGGCTTACTTGACCTGGAAAAATCTGTTTCCAAGGTTTTTTTTAGCTGGCTTTGTAGTACTGCTTTGATAAGTGGTCTGATCACAACTGTTTTTTCAATTTGGAGGTAACTCTGCAGCTTGACTCACTGGTACAAATTAGTTCTGACACAAATAGAGTTAAGCCCCATCTAATTTGCCTCATACAATGTTTACCATGACCAATAAGGTGAATTTACCTACTCCTTATTTTGTACTCTACTGCTTGTCTCGCTGCCCAGCCTTAATCTTCCTTAAGGCTCTTTCTCAAGGGTTAGTCTGTTGTACAGCTGAAAATTACTGCAAATCTAGTTGGCTATTTTAGCTTTTCTATTCAGTAGTTTTCCTCTCTTACGGGAATCTTAACTTCTTTGTAGCTTCCTGGTAGTGCTTTACCACTGATTCTCACTCCCTCTTGTTTGTCACTCATCATTGCAAACATATGCAGTACCTTCCTCCCTCTGACCCTTGCACAAGCTTTTTTATTTGAATGTTAGGCAATGTCAAGATAATACGCGATAGCAGCTTTGATGTTAGCAGTGTGAAGGAAAGGGGGAAAAAAGGTGGCATGTTGTAGTCAGTGAGTCAGCATCTGTCAGATGGTGTCTGGTAGCTTAAGGTTAAGTATACAAACTTTTGGGAAAACAAACACGCTGGATTTGACAGCCAGAGCCTTAGAGCCTGATTTCCGCTTGAACTAAATGTTTTTATTAGTAGCTCTAAATCTTCGGTGAGATACAGCAGTCATGTATAAAACTGTTCAACAAGAACATATTGTAGGCTGAAGGGAGGAGGATGTGCACCCAGGAGTAGGAATGAAATACAAAAGAGGGAGGTAGAGGCAAGATGGCTGTTTCCCGAGCCCTGAGAAATAAGGGCATTCAGAGGAATGTAGCCACTAGAATTTGATGCCAAAATATTTTGCTACTTTTCCCTCACTCATCTTACATAGTGGAATTCCCAGTTATCTTTAGAAGAAAAAGTAAGTTATTCAATGTTAATCTGTTTCAGATCTCAGCACCACTCATGTAAGTTGGGAGCTGTTCCTTCAGCCAGCCAATCAACTTCATACAGATAAACTGAGAAAGGAGTTTGGTCCTAGAATTGATGTTTCAGTTCCTGGTTATAGGTCTGAAGTCTCCCCTGAAAGTAAGATACATGTTTGGAGACGTATTCCTCCTTTACACTTGTTTAACCTCTTTGCATTTATGAGTCACTACCTTTTATTAGTTGTGAGCGTTATCATGTTTGGATGATAGGGTAGTTCATTTTTTCGAAACCAAGAGGCTCAATCCCTAGCAGTACTGAGCGAACTAAGATTGTAAAGGGATAAAAGACTTTTTCCTTTTAAATAATCTCCTATTCTTAAAAAAGTCTAATACAATAAAAGGCCTGAAAGCTTAATCAGTACAGCATTGCTGAAAACATCTTTCAAAATCCTTTAGCATTTTTCACTGTACTCCTATTTCTACCTACTGTTCAAGCTATCTGCTTCAGTATTCAAGTAATAAAAAAATTTCAAAAGCATTGAGCCTTTTAATTTTTTCGGCGGGGGGTGTGTGGATTAAAATTACTATTTGACAGATCATTATATTATAGCCTAAACCTGTTGGGATTCTTTGCAAGATCTTAGGTTTTGGTTGTGCAGTAATTGGACTTTGTTTTCATGGCGTGTCAGGTTCTGTTTTGTTTTTTTTTTTTTTTAATTGATGTTAAAAATTACTAAAATACATGTCAGAAAACCACATTGTCTGATTAATTTTTTTTTATTATTGATAGAGGTGAAGGGATCATATTCCATTGTTCTTTTTGGTATAGAGCGGCTTCATGTTTTAATGCCAAGATGTTAAGAAGAATATTATACGAGGATGCTTGCTGAAAATGTAAAACCAAACGATCATTTTTGTGTGTGTGTTTGATTAATTTTCATGTTGAGTGACACTGCACTAGGGTCTGTGAACTCTCTTTGTACTTTCCCCATGACAAAGAAAAAGATGAGAGGAAGCATTACAGTGAAGCAGAAAGGGGGAGTTGTAGAAGAGCACTCAAGTCTTGGGTTGTTAAAGAGGTTTTCATGCCATCTTTTCTTCTCCCACATACCGTAGGGTTATAGCTGAAAGTTAGGAAGGTGGCTGAAGCATATCTTCATGCTCCAGCATACTCCAGTTGATGGAACAGCTTTTGTAGGTGATAGACTTGCGAGTTTATGATGGGAAGCAGCCTTGCAGCCAGATGGTTCTGGGCATATGTATTTGTGACAAAGTGGCTTTAAGTCACTTTACCTCCTTTGGAGCTGTGCTGAGCGCAGCTTAGATTCAGGCAGCTGTGTTTTCAGTGTCATCTTCCTTTTCTGTTCGGTGGCTTGCGTCTTTCTTCTGTTTGCTTTTGTTCTTTTCTATTCAATGTAAAGCCGAAGGGGTGGCTAATACTCCTGCCCTGGAGAATTACAGTGAATGAGAACATGTCTTCTACCCCTTTGCAAGCTACTTAAGACTTAGATATGGGTCCCCAGGAGGAAAAACGATTTCTATTCCTGCTTGTTCCATCCTTAGAACAGACAAGCAGGGTATGTATAGATCTTTGGCTCCTATTTTAATACTTCCTGGCATGTATTTGATACTGATATGTATAAGCCTTTTCTCTTCTTTTTTAAATTGAGAGCCTGCCCATGAAAGGTACATCAAGAGAGGCTGCTAATTTGCTAATGAGAGTTCAGGCTGGGTCATGGTAACCCTAGCTAGCTTTAAAGTCATCAGCTTGGACAGTGGTAACAAAAAGTAACTTTACAGCACAGCGGGGAAGTGTTTGGGTCTGGTGGTGTCCTCAGTTTAAAAGCAAGCTCTGGTATGAGGACACGTATGATAGAGATTTGTAAAAGTATGAATGGCTTGGGGAGAGTGAAGTAGGCAACAGTAGTTCACTGTCTCTTCTAGTGCCAGAACTAGGGAGCAACAGATGACACCAGCAGACTGGCAGATATTTGAAACAGAGGCATCTTCACACAACAGATCACTGAAGTGGGAAATGCTTTTATATAAGGTGTTGCAAATGCTAAACATTTATATGGGTTCAGAAAGCAACTGGCCAAATTCACAGAAGATAACTATTAAATAGAAAGATACTAATCTGCTCAGAATTCCTTGTGCCATGAAGTGCGGGATGCTGGGAGAGCATACTGGGGAAGTATCACTGTATGCTTGCCTGGTTTTATACCCTTTCTAGGGGTCTGCTACTGGTTATTGTTGAGAACAGGATACTGATATATGAGGACATTTGATGGGACCGGGTTCGGTAGCTTTATGCTCTTGTGCCTGTAGAAAGTGCACTCAGATTTTGGATTGCAATGTAGATTTACTATCGGAAGCATATTTTGATGCATGCTGTCACTTAGGATTGCTTTTTGTGTAATTTTTTTGCATTCGATAACACTCCTAGTTTGATGCTATGTATATGATCTCAATGCAGCTTCCATGAAATAATGGAAAAATGGATGATCAAGTTGTATGGTACCAGGACTGTACTCGTATGTTGTGTTTATCATTGTATTTTCTTATTTCATTGTGAATGTTAGGAATCCTTTTCTTTTCCTTTATATGACAAACATGTTAGATTGGAGGCTAATAAATTTTTAACTGAGTGACGAGCCATATCTAAACCTCCTAACCTGTGTATTGAGAGAAAAAACAAAAGAAAAGGGCAGAAGCATTTCATCTTTGCAGTCTTTCTGAATGCAAAATGTAGAAGCTGAATTTAATGCCTAATGATAGGTTGGGAAACAGGATTATTGCCTGGATGAAGTAAATCCTCAAGTGTTCCACCCGTTTTATTTTGCTGTGTAACGATTCTGAAAGCAGCTCTCAGAAAGACCAATACATGCAGCGTTTTCTAGTACCACTTAGAATGTACATGTATATTTGTTGTTATTTATTTACCTTGTCCCACTTTTGTTTATTCCTATTTTAGCTTTTTAATTTGCAATTCAACTTCTTTAGCTTTGAAAGCTGTTGAATATTTCACTGTGCCTCAGATGATTCTGTATTTTTAGACAAAATGGAAGCACAGTGTGCTATGGGTGCAGCCTATATAATATTGTCTTTTTTCCAAGTTATTCTCATGACGTTGTTAAGACTAGGCACTGCATTTACAGAGTCAGTGTTCTCATTTAGCCTTCCTAGGCTGTGATTAAATGGGAGTTGCTGCTTGTTGTACTATGAGTTGGCTGACAAAAGCTAAATCTGTCACAGGTGCTACAATTTCTGTATCAGAAAATTTGCTTTCCAAATACTAATTATTCCCAAAGTATCTTACTTCACACAAAGCACAGATAACAGAGTCAGCAAATTTGTCCCAGTTTTATCATTGTGCTGTAAATTAGGGTTTGTCTCCTACCGTTGTGTAAAGTGAAGATAGTAGAAATTCAAATGCAGGAGAACCCATTGATTTACAACCTCTGATGTGTTTTTTCACTTAATTCTTCCAATCAAAATGCTGGAAATGTATGTTACTCAAATAATCATTGCTGAATTTCACTTCTGTAATTGAATGAGCTGTTGTCTAGGGACATAGGATGGTGGGAAACTAACAATGTTGTCTATCCAGATGTTGTTAAAAAGCAGAAGCATTTTGTGCCTGAAAGGCCGAGAAAGGCCGAGACCTAACCTAGTCATATGCTTAAACTATTAATTCGGGAAGTTAATTTGATGTGATGGTAGCTTATTAGGCATTATCTTTCTGGTTGCTATGGGAGAAGAATGGACCCTCAGTCACTGAAACTGTGATTGAATAAGCAAAAGCATTCGGTTTATAACCTCCCCAGAGCTTGAGTCACATATGTTGTGAAAACACACATGTATGTACCTGTGCACAAGCGCGGAGTTGGGTTCCCGTCACCCCTCTTCCACCGCTCCCTGTCATGGAGAGCCTTTGTGGTTGAGCCTTGTGATTGTCATGGAGAGCCTTTGACATTGAAGCACCAGGATTTCCCTAGATAAGAGTTTGTAGTTCAGGTAGGCTATTGCTGAGTTAAATCTTTTGTAATAAACCTAGCTATCATCCGAGTGAGCAAATTTTTGAATGGCCTGCTAAAATAGCAACTGGAACTGTTTCAGCAGCTTCTCCTTTCATTGCCGAGAATTACCGAGGAAGCCCTTCTGAGATTACACAGTATTTTAAATGTATATTTAAAATATTTAGCTTATAGAGTGACTTACACAGAAAAGGAAGAGCATTGAACTCTGTAAATGAAATTTTTAGCAACAATTTTTGCATTGTAAACGAGCTTAAGAAATTGTTTATTTAATCCCTTAGGATGAACATATTGTATATTTCTAGGTTTCTGACAAATGCAAACATTAATGTGATTTAACTTATAGCAGTGATTCACAGCTCTAGTTGTTTGGCTTGTGTATAGTAATACTGATTTGTATTTTTATTTTATTTCTGTAGGACTATTTAACCATTCACAAGTATGGCAATGCAGCCAGAAATGATCTCTGGAACACATTGTCAAAGGTAAAATGCTTTAATCTATTGCACTGAGGGAGAAGCAGGAATTTACTGTAGTATTTCTCTTGGTGAGGTTAGGAGTGAATAATACATACTGAGGTCTTCAGACCCCAGAGCAAATATAAAAATAGATGCAAAGAAATTCCATTTGAGTTAACCTAGTGGCAACATTAAAATATGTTCTTTGCAGCATTTCTATTCTTTGTTATGATAGAATATATTTTCTTGCTTGTGCTATGTCACTGATGTGCAGTAAAAGATACTTCGTGGAATCCGCTATCATTGACTTTAGTGGCAGCAAGCTGAGGCCCATAAGCTGGAAAAACATGAAAGTGCTGTGCTTTGGCATTTACGTCAGGTGTGTTTGTGATTTTGTATGAAGTTATGATTTGAGTGAAGGACAAAACTATTAAAGCTTTAAAGTTTGGTGTGAACAGATAAGTATTTGCAGTAACATTTGGCATGCTGTATAGACTTACAGTTCCTATGTCCATGCTCCCTTTGGTTGCTGTGCCCAAGCTCAGCTTGCGCTCCTAGAGCCAGCTGCAGGGATCATAGAATCATAGAATCATAGA
>NW_009188437.1:22083-45696 GCF_000690835.1 Fulmarus glacialis | reverse complement strand
TAGAGGTCTTTTTCAACCTTAATGATTTTGTGAATCTATGATTGTAATATGGGAATAAAATAGATATATACAAGGGAAGGGTCTCTATTTGATTTAGAAAAAAAAAAACATAAGGAGTTTGATAACCTCAAGTCAGAAGGCTTACCCAGTTACCTAAAAATATGGCTCCCAGTTCATTCATGAAAGAAAACAGGTATCATCTTGTTTAATTCCAAATATGTCTGTGTGTATATATATATAGGTACGTATGTATGAAGTGATTTACTCTTCACATATGCTTATGCCTTCCTACTGATTATTTGGAACCTAAAAGGCTACTTTACACTAGATGCCTACATTCTGTTTTGCTAAATTTAGGTGGAGTATCTTTTCAACTTAAAGGAAAAAACAGTCCTTAAAACATGGAATTAAATCAACAGCAAGATGACACTAAAGACAGCTTCATCAAAGATAAATGCCCTTGTACTAATTTATTGTTATTTGATATATGATTCATTTCTTCATACAGATGAAATGTAGTGGAGCAAATGTGTCTGGACTTCAGTAAAATATTTAATATACTGCTATGAGATGCTGTTAGTCAGTTAAAGGATTAGGGTTGGACAGGTATTAGCACACACCTTATAAAATAAATAAAGAAAGGAGAGTAACTGGGCTTGAAGAAGGGCTTCTTTTAAATTCCAGAAGGGTTATTCATGGAATGCATCTTATTTAATAGACTCATTTATGGGCTTGGCATAAAAACAAGCAGCGTGCTAATGAAATTAGCATATAATGCACTAAATAGATGACCTTAAGAAAAAAGTGTTGACTGAAATAAATTGAATGAAATTTTAATAGTACCGAATGCTTGGTGGTGAACATAAAGGTCCATAACAAATGTCTCTGTTAAACGCCGCAGCCAAGATTTTTGGGACCCACAGGGAAGAAGAAAACAGAAATCTAAGGGCTGATCCCAGAGAGATTATTAGCTAGACAGTGGGATTGGCCGTGAAAAGAAAAAGGGGGCTCCTAAAATCTGTTAAGCAAAGTATTTCCAATGGAATTGGGAAATACTATTATACGACTGCTAACAGATGCCAGCCCAACGCCAGTGAGGATGCTGAGCACTACTTCCCATATCAAGCCTTAAGACAAGCTTCTTTACTACTTACCAGGGCTGAGCCCATGGATTGGGACTCCAAATGAGAAAGTAGAAATTTTGTGCAGCTGTGTAAAACTTCTCCAGCTTCCTACATCTGATGTCAGAACCCACAGCAAAGCTCTGTGAACACATGGTCTCCCTGTTGCAGCTCAGGAGCCAGAGTTACTGACTTCTACTCAGGAAAAAAGCTAAAGCAGCATGATCTGAAAGAAGGCTTGGGTTGGTAGTGCACATGGCTCACGGAGCAGAGTACCAGTGCATGGGACATTGCTCTCCTTTTCTTCCACACAGATATCTCCCACTCATCACAGCTCCGGCCATAGAAAATCCTGTTTGAGTTGTGTAGTAGCAAGATAGTAGTAAGCAGCTGTAAAACTGCAAATTTAGAAATACGCCCTCAGCTAAAAATCATAAGGAGTAAAAGAAAATGAACTTTGGGAGACAAAGAAACTATTTTTGTACAAATGTATCCAGGAATAAGGCAAGGAGAAAAGTGAAACTGCAAATATATTCTATTAGAACAGTGTTTTCCCTAAATAGACTTTGTTTCACAGTTTTCCATGTGACATGGTCTTGTAAATGAAACAGAATGAACATGCCACTAAAATGTGTCCGGAAAGGAATATAGACGCATTTATGCTGATAGAACATATTTCCATGCAAACAATGCTTAGGTATAAACAGCAGGGAGTCCATTTATATGTTTATCTAGTCTGTGAGTTACTGTGCACTAATGAGCAGCAGATGAGATAGATTCTTTGTATTCTTCTTTTTTTTTTTTTTTTTTTTTTTTTTTTTTTTTTTTGTTCTCTATTGCTTTGTATTTAGTGTCTTTGGCCTCTAGAGAGACTTCGCTTGTGTAATTTACCTGGTTTTACATGTGGTAAGTTTTAAGTGTCATAACATACACTTTCCTAAATATCTACAATTTCTCTTCTGCTTTCTAGAATTGCATGAATGCGTTCTCAAGGGGAAGTGTTAGTGTAAAGTAAAGGGTTATGTATAGCAACCTTAGATTAGTATTTCTTTTTTTTTTTCCCTTTGTACTTCAAGCAAGGTTACAAAGTTTAATACAATGAAGGGTAGGAGAAGATGACAAAAGGTAAACAACAGACCTCCACAGAATACTATATTATTTACATTCTTAATATTGTATTTTTGTAATGAATTTCATTTGTAGTTTTCTCCTGGGAGAATGATCTTAAAATATATTGAAGTAGGTAAGAAATACCAATTAAAAGTCTCTAGAATATTTGCACCTTTTTCTGAGAGGTATAACAATTTTTCAGCCTTTTAACAAGCTTCAGTGATGAAGAGTTGAGACTGTTGCAACATATGCAGACATTTTTATTTGTCAAATTATACTTACTATTTTTATAAAGTTCTAATTCAAGAATGTTGAACCATGAAAAAAATGCAAATTTTTAAATTCTGCATTTAGAAATAAAGTAAATGCTACATTAACATGTCCGTACCACACAAATATCTATATTTATTTTGTACAAAGAAAAAATATTTGAAAAAAGAAACTTGGATATGTGCTTATGCCCCAATAAAATCTGGGAGCTGATATTTAATAATGCCATCTTCTTCCTTAAGAGTAATTACTGTGGCTTTTTATTTGTCCTAATCTTATCTGAATGTATTTAAGTGTGATCTAGTTATCAAGGACCTAATTAAATGTAACACTTAACAGAGAGTTGGGAAAGATTTTATATTCTCAAATACTATGGGTAAGTGAATATGAAAATGAATATACAATATTTTCTAAAATTATCCACATCATACGGTGGAAACACATTAAAAGGCTTATGTGCTTTCAGCAACCTACAGGACTGAATGTTTTCGTATACAATTGAATGCACTAATAGAATTAGCTATGAGTTATTAATGCTATTGACATTAGGACTTATTCATGAATGATAATAGTGATCCATTTTCATGCTTCTAGATGTGTATTATATACCAGAAGACTCTGGGGCAACACATATACTATGTCACCTGGTCAGTATTTGAATTATTCATAGTTCTGAAGCATCAGATTTTTGCCAAGGTCAGCAGAAAAATGTCAGTCAAGATAAGCAAATGATTTAATTTAAAACTAATCTTGCATTCTCTTTTTAGTATCAGAAAACTATTTCAGAACAATTAGCTAAATGGACTTGAGGCAGTGGAAAACATATCTGTAATCCTCTTGTGGGGCTAATTAACTCCTTTGTGTTACTTTGATGTGGTTTTGTAGTTTAGATTGTTTGATTTTGTATTATGCAATTCAGCATGTCTACATTATAGAGTGGAAAATGTAGCACTATGCCTACAGCAAAAAGTGAGTGAGGATATATTGGCACGGCAAGGTTGATCCCGTAGCACACTCAAGCTTATTATTCATTTCTTAAATGAGAAAAGTTGGCTTTTGCAAATAAGATGGTGATTTATCACATAGTTGAAGTGAGAAGGCAAAGGTTAGCAGAGACATATGAAAATGAAACTTTCTTAGTTTTTAGTTGAGTAAGAGGTTGGCAGAGTTACATTATTATGGTTTATAATATAGATTATATTAATATACACAAAAAAGGGAAAAGCTTGAAATTCTAAATAATGTATTCATAATAACAGCAATCATTTGTAGATTACTCCTTAAGGAATCATAGTATACAGCTCCCTCCCCTGCCCAAAAAACACATCCTTTCAATATGCAGAGTGCTGTATCTGAAGCTCTGCTCTAGGCAGGAATCCCCACATCAGTACCTAACCCTAACGGTTCTGAAAGTGGGGGGCATTGACAGAAGGAACAAGCATTGAAGCAAAATTCTGACTATAACCTTTAGATTCTGTTCTTGGCTCTAGAACAAGACACAGTTGCTAAGTTACTTAATAAAAAATAACGTATTTTTCATGCAACTGTACTGTTTTCCCTAGGGACCAGAGTTTGTGCCTATGCAGAATATCATATGTTTTATGAATATATACCTACTGTAGAAGATGTGTTTATCTGATGAGGAGACCATGCTGGGTAAAAGTGACCTATAGTATTTCACTGTCTTCAATGTAATTAAAATTTCCATGATTTGAAGCAATTATTTCGTATATTGTCACTGAACTAGCCTGTTTTGTTAGATCCTAGAACCTTTCCCATGATACAGATTTCTTAGGGGCTGGACATGCCCTCAGAATGAGATTTGGATTAATTCAAATAGAAGAAATTTCTTAATTTTGCATTACATACTCAAGTGCTTCCTGGATTAAACAATATTATTATTGTTGAGCTATGTGGTCAGCCTAAGTATGTCAAAAGCAGCTTCTAACTAGATTTTAATTAACAGATTACAGACATGCTTTTCTTAAGCTGTTGTTGATGGTAACTGAAGTTACCACTGTTCATTAACATCACTGTGGTAACATTACTTGTGCTTATTATTGCCCCTTGGCTATGACTTAGCAAGTGAATATTTCCCTATTATTTCTTCAAACGCAAAGGCAAAGAACTGGGCCCTTTATTGTACGCATGTGAGATACTTGGGACAACAGAAACTCTTCTCACTTAGGTCTCTCACCTCTGCTGTAATACATCAGTTAAATAATAATTATTCTATTCTGAAATAGAACAGACATGCAATAAAACAAGAAATTATCCAAATTAAAACAAACCTATCAGGGATAGATTTGGTAAAGATTACGTATAATTTTAAAAAGCAAATCCAGAGCACAAGCACCCACTGAAGCACTGACCTATGATTATCCCTAGTATTTAAATTTTTTATGTTCTTCTTGTGGCAACTGTGAAAATTAGCACTCTTCCAAATAATATTTGGGCATGGTTCAGGAGACAGTGCAACAAGGACCATTCTACATAAGGGGGTTGGATGACGTTATGTTGCTTGGAGATGAAGACAGTGGAACAGTTTAGCTTCATGGATGTATGCCATGTGGCCTCTAAGCCATAAAACGGTTTTATTTAGTAATACTTACGCAGCCAAGGAGACCATAGTCTTTCACACTAGCAGAGCCTATTAGAGCATTAATACTTCTCAAACAGAAGAGGTAGCCATATTTTCACAGATGTACAGGTTGTGTTGTAATTACATCAGCTACAGCTCTTTGTTATTGATGTTATTTGTTATCTTATTTGAGAATAAGAGTGGCTAAACGCAATTTAGATAATGATGACAATTCCAAATACAACTCATTAATTTTCTTCTATAATAAGACTGCTAACACAGAGTTGTTCACTATGTTCACTTTTTAGTACAAACAAATTTTAATTCGGTCTCTGAAAACTCTCTCTTGGTTTGTTCATTTACGTTTCATAACTGAATGGAATACAGAATAGAAAAAACATTATTCAGAGTGACTTTCCTCCATAAATTTTTGTTAGATATCTTAATTTTTTTTTTTGCCAAGGTGATCAAAGTCATCCTTGATTCCAGACATTGCAATTTATTATGCTATAGTTTTCTGCATTCATCAGCATGCAACAGAAATAACACCATTTTGAGTTTTTGATCACGTGAAAGCATTTGTCAAGCTGACATTTTGGCTACTTCACAAAAATGCATGAAGTCCATCAACAGTGCTCAAAAAAGGTTTAAAGTAAAGCTCTTTTTATGCCATTTTGAGATATATGATTAATGGCATATAGCCTAGTTTGATTAATCTGTGCATTCATAGTATCTCATACTTGACATTTGTAGCTAGTTGCTTCTTTTATGAGAATTTTTCTTATAGCATTTATATACAAAAGGGAATTAATCATCCTCCCAGTTAGTCACCTTTTTTGTCACTTACCCACCAAAAAGCCTTAGCTTTCCAGGGAGTGTTTCCACTAAACACTCTTGCTGCCATAATATTTGGTTTCTCCACCACACACTCAGTTTTCATCTATCTTGGCAAAACTATTTTTCGTTTTACAGCTTCTATGGAGTGCAATGTTAACAAAGTATTCGAACAGAAAAAGCCATTGCTAGTCTATTTTCCATTTCACATGTAATGAAAACAATTTGAATTTGAGTTGACACACATGCACTAAAGGTGTTCGTGCAAGGGAAAAAAATAAATAAAAACAAGTGTCAGCAGCGCTGGAATCCTATACTGGTGTTTGACAAACAACTTCAGTATTCAGTGACAGATTATATGGTTTGATTATATGCCTGGAAGCAATAAAGAGTGAAAAGAAGTGAGCTAAACTACAATAAGTGAGAGCATCCACTTATGCAGAAGCCAAACGGTCACCTTTAAATCATTATTTTACTCCTTCATTCCAATTGTGGATAATCACGCAGAAGAAAAATGCTCACAAAGAAGAGCAGAAGAGGCAAAAGAACCAGTAAAGGTCTGTGACCACCTCTGAACCTCTCACTGAGGCTTCTTCAGCCTCTGACTCTGCTCCTATTCCAGGTGCATCAGCACCAGCATTGCAAGTTAAGCTCTTTGCACACTAACAGCTATCTCTGCTGTTGGCACACATGGAAGAACAAAGAGAAGCTGCTGCACGGTGTGCAGTGGGCCCCATCCCTATAATGAAAGAAAAAGGGCTAAGAATTTTTCAAAATCTGTTATAAAACTGAACTGACAAAATTAATGTGTGGCTCACTAACTAGTTCAGAGGGAAAGAAGAGAGCTTTACAGAAACAGTAAGCGAATTAACTGTTAGTTTTAAGTTTCATGAGTTTCTGTGTTGTGGGGGAGCAACAGAGTATTTGTAACTATGAAGTGAGATCATTAAAAATCTGCCACTGAATCTGTCTCTTAAAACATGTGCCATAGTATCTGTAAGTGAGGATGCTTGTTAGTAATAATAATTATTGCTCACAGCACTAATAATTGATGCTTTCCCAGCAGTCAGTGCATGTTCTTTTCAAGACATGAAAAGTTTTAGTCTCAGTCATCTTCTTGCCTTATTCCCCTTGCTTTTTCAAAGGCATCTTCCCTCTCCCTGCCTTGAAACTCAGAGGCTCTTAGCTTTTGAACGTATAGGTGAATAAAATACCTGGCAAGCAACCTCCCAGCTGTGGAGCAGCTTTCAATTTCAAGGTAGACTTTCAAATAAACTGGAATATTCTTCAGAGTTTGTTAGCTCACCAAGTCTAAATGGCAGATTCCTATGTGCTGGGTGCTGTGTAGACCTGTGTAATTATCTAGCACAGCAACCCTATTGTTGCCATATAATTCATTGATTTTCTGGGCAGTGCTGCTTGTGCCTGTTTAATATATTTCTGCTACTTAATATGTTTTAAATAAACACTACCAAATCTCTCTCTTTTTTTCATGCTTTTTCCTTAAGTAAGTCAGCACAAAACTGGAGATTCTCAGCAGCTCTGAAAGTAAAACTTGATACCCCCCCAAGTATAAACTGAAGTGCCAAAATGTGAAGATCAGTTTTAAAATGCTGGGTTTTTTCCTACTCTGAAATGCGGCTCAGGTGCCACTGTCCACACCATTAGCAACTATATCATTCCCTGTGCTCACATAATTAAGCAAACTCTAATAAGCTCCTATTGACAGTAACAGACAAGAGACCTTACTGAAGCTACGGCAGTGCATATTTTAACGCCATTATTGCATTTTTAATTTAAATGGGTCTCCCCTTAACATGCCGCATTTAACCTCTAGGTACAATACAGTGTACAAGAGTTTTGAGATAGTCGCACATTAAAGGTGTGTAGTTAGGCATAAAGCCAAAGCTAAGTGCTCCTAGCTCCTGCAGAGAAGAATATCCTCCAAGGAATGCAAATATTTATATTCAGAAGATATCCTTAGTAGCAAGTGATTCAGTCTTCGACAATCTCAGATTCTTCAGAAAGAAGTCAATTATTTTAGAATGTTAATGAATGATTAGTATTCTGTTTCTATAGATTCATATGCATGAGTAAATAAATAGGCATCCTAGTACCACCATCTTTCCTTGTTTATAATATATTAAACAACTTTACACTGATACCTACAAATCCCTGAGTTTGACATTGATTTCCTATTACTTTGTGCTAAAAACCATGTGATGTGTATAGATCTGTTGTCCATTATTCACCATTTTAAAAAGCGATAAATAAAACAAAAAAGCAAATCCCAGTTTTCACACTTGTTACCAATGGTGGAAAGAACCAAAAAAATGTACTTTCTTTCAACAGTTTAAAAATTTTGTTAGATTGAGGTTTGCTGGTTGTCAACAAGCTTCCAGTCTCCAGCCTCTTCTGTGTGAGTTTTGCTCCTGTCAGAAACAAACTTTGCGCATAACTAGCCATAACTTTAGGTCAGTTGCTTATGTCAAAATTAATTTATGAAAGGAACAAAAGCTAATATACTGTGTAACTAAGCACTGCCCAACCTAAATAGCCAAATATATGGGTCAAATCATGGAGTCAGCTTAAAAATCAGAAGCATTGACTTAAAAGTATTTTGAAAATGAAATGAAATGAAATGAAATTGGATTGTTCATTTTTCAGTTTCTGCTGGCTTCAAGGTCTTTATGGTTCTATCACACATTCAGCATCTTCTCCACAATCACGAGAGAAATTTGTAGTTTAAAAACATTAGCTTCTCACATACACTCAACACTCCAGTCATAAAGACTTTCAGAAAAGCCGGTGCTGCAACTGTTACATTAAAATGATGGAAGCTGACCATGTCGTAAAACAGGTTATAAATTGAGTATAAGCAACATATTGCACCTGTGTTGGCAATTTTAGTCTATGTGAGTACAACAACCCATAAGATTCTCCTAACATACAGTTCATACAATTAGGAAGGTCTACTTTTATGGAAAAAATAAGACAGCCTTCAGGTCACTTAACAGATTGTCACTAGGCTCTGGTTACAGAAAAATGGGAGATATAACAAGTTTTTTTTTAAAAAAGGTTAAATACATTTTTTGTTTAATTGAGTAATTTTTGCATTATAAATATTCTATTAGCCCCTTCTAAAAATGAAAATATAGATAACCTATATCTGTCTGGTTTTCTGAAGAACAGCTGCAAAACAACAGAAATATTCTGATTTGAAAAGAAACCAAAGTATGAGACATCAAAATATATTACTTTTCTAATCCATATGTATTAGAAATGTATTGAAATAACATGGAGTAAAACATTAAAATTCTATTACACCGTGAGTCACAATGTAGTGCTATGCATTGATATAAATATTTAAGTTAATTCTCCGACTAGAAATACTTCAAAATAAAAAGTATTTTTAAATATTACTGCACTCCTTTGCATCTTTCTTGTACTGAATGCTAAGTGCCTGGTTCCTCAAGGAATTAAAGGTATTTAACAGAAGTGAGGATAAGGTTAGGTAACAAACAATTCTATCATTGCAGAAAAAGAATTTCATGGTACTGCTGATGGTGCTATTCAACCAATGCTTCTATTGAACCATTATTTAAATTTGCAAGATAGTGTTCACAATTAGCAACACAAAGAAAAATCCCATACATCTACAACAGAAAAGCTTTCCAATTAATAAGCAAAGTCATAAAGCAGGCATTGTCTTTCTCTTAGTTCTGTATGTCATTTCTAATAAAGATTGAATAATAGAAATTCATGCTAAAACTAATCTTTTCCTTACAATAAGAAAGCTCTATAGTGCAGGAAAAATGATAAACTTTTTTGGTCTGGCTGTTTCTCAATCAAAGGGCATATCAGTTACTGTATATTACTGCAACATTCCAAGCATTAAATTAAATTATAGACAATAGAATCAAGTACAGTTTACATCTGTGGGCCATTAAAAAATGAGGCACGTTCAGCAGTTTATTTATTCCCAGTAGAAATATCCCTGCTGAAATAGTGCTCTTAAAACATTCTTTCCTACCAGACTTTGCTGTTTCAAATGCATTCCTCAGGCAATGTACATATTTAGTTTTTAAATGTGACATGTAGAAATCAACCTTGATTTTCTTGGATGGCTTGACTTTCTTTGGTTGTGCTACGGTTTAGGTAACCTTATCACTCCCAAGTTCTAACCCTGCTACTGGACCTATACAAACAGCCTGAAGCATGCTTATTCAACAGGGCCACAAATAAGCACCAAAGGTCCACCTGTGTTAATACGTTTTGAAGGCTTCTGCTTTATTACACATGATTAATGTGTAAGGAGAGGCCAAATACTGTGGAGACTGAACCTGCAATCTTTAAACACATGAATCTGTGCCATCTGAACTAAAAGTTATGCTGATAGTTCAATATCATTAGAGATTAGATATGATTGCAGTCATAAAAGAAGGGGCTACAAACGTTACTGGTAGGTTTGTATGTGCATTTTTTAATTTAACTTAAAGTTGTTTGGTAAATCGGAATTATTTTGGATTTTAATAGTAGGCATCATAACTTCTTGTTCCTAGCAGCATAAAATTATTTCTGTAATTTAGATCAGCAGAATGTAATAAATCAGAAACAGAAATGTAGTGCATCAAGGGCCAGATTCTGGCCAGATTCATGTAAGTGAAATTTCATTTATGCCAGTGGAAATAGGCTAACTGAAGTGAGCTTCTCCTCTACATGACTGGCCCTCAGAATACGTTTCAGCAGTGCAAAACTACTTGCAATTTATAATGTTATGTTTTCATGCCATCTTCTTCTGCTGCTATTGTGCTTCTCCTGGAGACACTAGGGCTGAACGGCACATTTGAAATTTCATCCCTACCTATGTCGAATCCATCCATTTCAGGATTTGTTACACTACACTCTAACCACATCTATTTCTATTCTTTTTTTCCCCCAAAAGACTCATTAGAACTCAAGAAAAAATGCCAGTACCTGCATAGAGTTTGTAGCTTGATGTGAAATTTGGTGTTTGTAACTGGGTTCTGTGACTGAAAGCCCAAATTGGGTGGTATTGGAAGACAGATGAAGGTGATTAAGCATAAATGAATCCAAATTTCCTAGAACTCTCATGTAATGAAACTTCTGAATGTTTACAGTAATATTATGGAGATTTACTCCATTTGTTTTTTTCATTTAAAGCGCTCTGACATAAGAATGTAAAAAGGAGGTAAATATTTAACATGAAGGGATTCCTTAGATGTCTTTAGTACAACTTACTTGAAGCAGAGGATGGTATTTCAAGATGCATAATTTGTGTTAAAGGGCTGATGCTTATATTTTTGGTATAAATGCAACAACAGGGGCAGCCGGACTTAGTGGAAGCCATAGCTGCCTTGACAATGTCAAGGCACCTATGTAAACACCATGGCTTCTAGATTTCAGTACGGACAGCATCTATATTGCTGCTTTACCATAACAGTACATGTAAACCCTTATCATAATAACCCACCAACACTGAAAATAAATCCTTCTAAAGGGCCTGCCTTCTGATCTTTATAACCCTTCTAAAAAGAGCAAGAAAGCAAGCAGTGCAAATTCCAAAAATTAGGTTCTTTGAAATAATTTAATAATTGATACAATGACCAACTGAGCTACGAATTAGCAAAATTTTCCCACCAACACTGAAAATAAATCCTTCTAAAGGGCCTGCCTTCTGATCTTTATAACCCTTCTAAAAAGAGCAAGAAAGCAAGCAGTGCAAATTCCAAAAATTAGGTTCTTTGAAATAATTTAATAATTGATACAGAGACAATGACCAACTGAGCTACGAATTAACAAAATTTTAAATTCTGTGGGGAAGAAAAAGTAATTGTTTTCAATAGTTAGTTAGCATTTTTTAAAGCTATTCAGATAATGATGATGGCCGTGGACAAAAGAACTGATAACCACAGAGAAAATAGTTATTGCCAAATGACATTAATAGCAGCACCGGGCTAGACTTGCATAGAAATGTGTAAATATGTATTAGCTCTGTGACAATTTTTAGAGATGATCTTCATTTTCTGTAGTGGTGTCACTGAGACTAGTTTCAAGAGAAAAAAAAAAGAAATAATTTGCAACAGGAAAAAAACCAACACGGACTGCTGCTTGCTTTTATCAAATTTACATTTGATCCATAATCTTTTGAAAATATAGATCCTCCATATAATTATCATATTTATACATTTATTATTCATTTGCTGACACCACTTTCATTAGCATAGCTTAAGATGGCAAGCAGCCTTGCTTATAAAACCTTTGTGTGAAATAACTTTTTATATATACATTTAAACATACATACATACATGCACACAAACACATTCTATGGGTCACAGAGTATTTTCCTCAGGTGCTTGTACTCCCAAGGAGATGAATGTAAATATTCTTTTTTATCTTACTGTTATGCATAAATATTTTACTTGGAAAGGTGACACATCCAGCTAATGACCTGGTATCAATATCCTGTGAGTACAGAAAACTCTGTTCTTTAGTGTAAATTGTATCATGGAAAATGAAAGTGGGCAAATAACCTGGAAGATAGCTGATCCTTTTCCAACTAGTGCATGGCTATTAAGGAGAGTAGATTGTCAAATGCTTCCTCCTATCTTTTTTTAATTGGCTTATCTAATAGCAGTTCTGGTGCTTGCCTTTGCAGATTATTCTGAAGCTAATACATCTGACTGTCACATTATTTGTATCCTTATTGTTAAATGACCCAACAAAATTCCTTCTCTTGTCCTTGCAGTATTTGCTGTTAGAATTCTTTCCTGGGTGTTTTTTGTTTTGGTTTTTTTTTTTTTTCCTTTTTTTCTTTCAAAAGCAAGTATATACAGTTGTGCTGTGTTTTAACAACTTTGTTTTCCATTGCTTCCAACAGTGGAAAATGAGGAGAGAATGTTTTATACTTATCTGACACTCAGCTTGAACAAGTGTATGAGATTACAAAAGATGCAATAGAAACCATTTTCGATTGGTTTTCTTGTGATACAAATATAACACACACCATGGCCCATGTGGTCTCTTAGTGCCAGCCTTCCACCGATACATGAGAGTTGTTTATGCAACTCTCAGATTGAGAAATACATCCCTCTGTAAGAGCACCTGTTGAAATCAGAAACTGTTTATATAGATGATACTTATTTCTGTGAATAAAGCTGACATAAACAAACTAGATATATTGCATTTACACGAACACAAATCAGCATTTTCTAATGCTTTTCCTGCTTTTTATTTTTCTCTATAAAGAAAGCTGTCTCACTGCCTTGAGACCAGACACTATTTTATAATATCCTACATGGGTCTGAATATAATTAAATAGTCCCAATTCTTTAATTCTTAAAGAGAGAAAATTCCCTTGAACTTCAGTTAGGCTTATATAGTCAGTGGCAGAACTACTTAAGTGTAACATTTTCCTCTAATGTATTAATGAAATATAATATAAACAATTAAAGAGCTTTCAGTTAAATAATACATGTTTAGGACCTATTCATTCCTAAGAGTACTTACTTGCGACAGTTTGATAAATATATTATTCCGTGACAAGCTATTTCATACAGTTCATTATGTTCTTTTTACATATTTTCCATAGTATCAGGAATGGAGAATTGTATCCTTATGGATAAATACTGGAGCAATATGCAGCATGTATTACAAAACTAACATGTCCTCAGACAGTCCCATGCTCATAAATAACATGCAGAATATAAATTTCTCTTTCTATTGTATTCTAAGCAAAAGCATTGCTGTCAGATTTAATAATATTGTACTTAGGATATATAGTTCTAATATACTATCTTAAAATTTTTCATATTTATATTGAAGCTAATTTTGGAAGTAATCTTCCTATCTCAAAAGTCAATGTTTAGAAATTGTCTTGTAATCCTGTAAAGGGTTTCTGAATGTTGCCTTCTACATGTCTTTTCTTCTCTATATCTTTGCATCTCTACACACTACTATGAAAAATCTGGAGCAGTTAAACTGATGAAACACACTTTTTTCAAAAGCTCTTTTGGTTTTAGAGGTAACTAAATTTTATTAAAGATTAAAATTATTTATAGAAGGAATAACAGTAGGTGCTTTAAAAGTATGCAGATGTTCTTTGTTGGCTATATGGATCCTGGGTTTTGGGTTTTTTTGTTTTTCTCTAAGAAACATTATGAAATAATGGAATTTGAATGTTTTCATCAATTAGTATTTTGGCAGAATACAAAGGATATCTACACATTTTAAAATAGACTTCTATTTTGTTCAAAGAACATTTCATTTTGAAATGTTACTTGACTTATAATAAAAAGATGACACTGCTTTAATCAAAATAAAATATGTAAAATTATCAAAATAGTTCCATTACATCAATGTGAAAATAACAACCTTTTTCAATGTTTGAAAATTTTCTTTATTTGAAGATTTTATTCCAGTTTGGGATGGAAACATTTTTCAAAGCCTTTAAAAATTCTTTCAGTGCCAGAAAAATGTTCCCTCTCAATTCTAATACCTCATGTGTGTTCTATTTTTCTGAGGTCAAATTCTCGTCACAGGATTGAAGCCTTGTGAGTCACCCATTGTACCTACATTCAAAATAGTAAGAGTCCAACAGTTACCCACAGACTTCCTGAATGATCTTTGCAAATCACATAGGGCTAAATCCAAACACTGGAGAATTTGGTGGAAACTGAAATTATTTTCTCATTTTCCCCTACTTCATAATGGAAATTATTTCTTTTTTGGCTGTGTCTTCCGGTTAGATTGCACATTCCTAGAGAAGAGGATTGTCCAGGACTGTATACCTTATACTGCTGAGCAGTACATAATCTAGTAACGAATGGTGTCCCTCAATTTAATATCTTCATCAACAACATAGACAGTGGGATTGAGTGCACCCTCAGCTAGTTTGGTGGATGGCACCGAGCTGAGTGGTGCAGTTGATTCACTTGAGGGAAGGGATGCCATCCAGAGGCACCTTGACAGGTTGGAGGAGTGGGCTCATGCAAACCTCATGAAGTTCAACAAGGCCAAGTGCAAGGTCTTGCACTTGGGACCATCCCAGGGTGGGTCCCTCCACCTGGGCAACCCCCAGTATCAGTACAGACTAGGGGATGAATGGATTGAAAGCAGCTCTGCAGAGAAGGACGTGGGGATATTGGTGATGAAAAAATAGACATGAGCCATCAGTGTACACTTGCAGCCCAGAAAGACAATCGTATCCTGGGCTGCATCGAAAGAAGTGTGGCCAGCAGGTCAAGGGAGGTGATTCTGCCCTTCTCCTCCGCTCTCGTGAGACCCCACCTGGAGTACTGCGTCCAGCTCTGGGGTCATCAGCACAAGAAAGCAGGGACCTGTTAGAGCTGGTCCAGAGGAGGGCCATGAAAATGACCAGAGGGCTGGAACACCTCTTCTATGAAGAAAGGCTGAGAGAGTTGGTGTTGTTCAGCCTTGAGAAGAGAAGGCTCTGGGGAGACTTTATTGCAGCCTTTCAATTTGTAAAGGGGGCTTATAAGACAGATGAAGAAAGTTTTTTTACCAGGAGTAATTATTTTAAACTGAAAGAGGGTATATTTATATTAGATATAAAGGAGAATTTTTTTTTGTGATGAGGCTGGTGAGACACTGGAACAGATTGCCCAGAGAAGTTTTGGCTGCCCCACCATTGGAAGTGTTCAAGGTCAGGCTGGACAGGGCTTTGAACAACCTGGCCTAGCGAAAGATGTCCCTGCCTATGGCCGGGGGGTTGGACTAGATGACCTTTGAAGGTCCTTTCCAACCCAAACCATTCTGTCATTCTATGATTCTATGATTCATTGATTCCATGATCTAATCCCTAGATCACTATGGGCTTCTGCACAACATTCTAGTATACAAAAATGAATCCTCTGTATCAACCCCTCATTTCTATAGTATCTCTATAATTCTAAAGATCAATAGCCCTTAATGAAATTATCTCATGTTCCGTAAAGTCAGCTATTAGAAGAAAAGACAGGTTGACCCTAAAACATCTGAAGTTAAGCACCAATGCTAAACCAAGCATCAAGATGAAGGTGAGTTTCTAATGGTACAGTGAAGAAAGAACTAAGGGAGGAACACCTCATAAGCGTATGGTGTTTATACATACTACGCAAAATGAATCAGGACAGAGTCATACTGAGATGATGTTCCATTTTGAAGGAAGAAGGGTTGTTGGGTTTTTTTATGGTTACCATCAGGTCAAATGAGGATATAGAGACATTACTTGTAATTTGGGGAGATTGTTTCTCCTCTCTACATGTAGATTTCTCTACAGTCTGACAGGGTTTTTATTACCACCTGGTATTTTTCTAAAAGCATCTGAAGGGTTTAGGAGCACAAATTACATCTGAAATTCAGTAGGGTCTATTGTGTGACTCTGTGAGATGCTCAAATTTACCATGCGAAAAGATAAGTTTATATCGTATATACAGTAAACTTCTAAACAAGCACTAGGTTTTCCCCCTTGCCTTGCAAAATCTGCCAGAAACCAGAGTAATGTGGGGGAAAAAAAAAAAAAAAAAAAGGAGGGGGAGGATGGGTGCACATACCTGTGAAGGTTTAAGGACAATATGCAATGGTTCATAATACAATTCATAACAGTTATGTGACCATTATTAGCTCCCTAATATTGACTTTTATTCTCTGGTTACACTACTTAAGATCAACTCTATTGAGTTCTACTGGCTCAAAGTCAAATGGCAGAAGCATGTCTCTAGTTTTGACTGCTAATATTTGCAAAGTGTTATTGATTCTGAAAGGTTTCAAATATGTCCCAAGTTATTCAAATCAAGCTTTTCTCTGTCTTTTTCTTCCAAAGCATTTAACTTAACCAGCATTTTACAAATAATTAGGCATACTGGGAGAGAAACTGTAGAGACAAGACAGATTCTTAAAGACAGTTATTTCTATGTATTGCCGTTCATTGCAGGGCTTAAAATTGCAAACATTGACAAAGTACAACCTTAGCTTATGTATAGAATGCATTTTGCGGTGGAATTCATCTACATTTAACTGTGTATCTAAAACTTAGTAGAATTCCTTAAAATCTGGAGTATAAGAATGACTACTTTTAGATTATATGTGTTTAGATTCTTTTATAATGGAATTTTAAAATGCCATTTGGAATGGCCCTTTCTCTTTTTCTGATAAAAAAGACAGCTGGATAAATATCTTAAACTAGACACCTGAATTTGAACAAAACAAAAGCTGAATATGACATATCCCACCTACAATGTAAGAGCTTGAATTCTTTCACAAAAATCTGTCTCATAATAAAAAAGATAACATAATTAAAATAAAGCCAACAAACAGACCTTTGATGTATACAGTTTTCATTAATATTTAAAAGTATTTGGGATACATCAGGAAAAGCAGGATCAAATCACAGATATGTTAGTGCTAGATAACTCAAATTAGGTAGGTATGCTGAAGAAACTGATGCTTAGCAGCTGAATACTTGCCTCCTTTCTGTGAATTAAATCTTTCCAGAGAAGCTATTCCGTTCAATTAAAGAGAACAGACTTTGGGGTAACAGCGTACTACACAAATCCATTCGCTGTTATTTAGAGTTGCTGTGCTCAGTAAAACGAGGTTATTTCAGTGTGTAAGGTGTAGCAAATCTTTTTAAACTCACCTATGGAATACTATCTCAAACTCTGCATCTGCTGTGAGTAATTGATTTGGCGGAAAAAAATACCTTGAAAGTTTCCTTTCATCTTTTTAGTTATTTCCATCTCATTTTTCCCTCTGCCTTCTGGTTTTCTTACAATGCCTCCTTTCTCCTTCATTCTGTTTTTTATCATGTTGATGATTCTAGATAGCCTTATGTATACTGTCAATCACATGCCATCCTGCCCAAGAGCATATGCCCCTGAAAATCACATGGGATAGCTCTTTTTTTTCCATCTTTTTCAAAGGAAATTCAATTTAACAGTCATTTTGAATAGCATAAAACCCTGACTTTTGGCATCTTCGTTTTAAATGAAAGCACCAGATTCTCTTCCTGTCAAAACACTAGATCTTTCCGTAGGAAGAATTCTACCCTTCCCAGATTGGTGTGGTAATAAGCATGTAGTAAGTGGTACACATTAATAAATCAAGTCCTCAAGAGGTTGGACTGTGTTTCATCAAAAAAGGGCTGTGATTATTTGAACCATATGTATCTTCTAAAACTCAAGAGTTTTATAAATTGATTGTTTCACTTGTTAACACTATTAAGATATTAAACATAATGTAAAACATCTTCTGTGAGTATAATTTAAAGTGGACATTTCTTTGTATTCTTACTTCCTTAGAAATACATCAGATGAAGTGGATAATGTGCTCAAAGACTATGTCATGGATGCTTGTGTCATCCTTAGACTGGAATAATTTCATATTAAAAATTTCCAATTTATATTTCTGCTGGAATGTTTTTATAGACAAACACATTTCTGAAGCTTTCTATCATGGATTCTAAATTTATAAAAAAAGTTTCTAACATTAATAATTTTTTTTTATTATCCACAGTATTATCACTTATTGTCACCTACTCAAAATGATAAGGATCATTAGGGTTTGAAGTCACTAGAGAATTTTAGGCAGCCACATTATACTGGTTTAATATTGCTCACATGAATGAACATCTACCCTACCTTGGACTGAGACCTGGGGGACTGAGACCTTGTAACAGCAATGGTATTATGTCATTTTGCATAAGCAATGAATACGGTTTAATATTTTCTGTCACAACCACATTTTTGAACTGCGTTGTCAGAGAGCACTTTGAGAATGTGTGTACCTTTTCTGAGAAAAATCACACTGGAAAGCTAAGCAAATTTTTTTAATAATAGAGTCCCTGGTATAAGGAGTATGTCAACTTGACCATAGAAAATTTATTTGAATGCATGCCAAAATTTGCTATCTAACACTGAAATGAATCAAAAAAATAAATGATCCATCACTCGGCAAGCAATATCCAGCTAAATGGAAATAGACATGGAATCAATATAGTAAGCTTAACTTAAAATATTTGAAAATAAATGTTGACTGAATTAATATTATTAAACACAAAATATTATAATTAAAAGCATGTTGTGAATGCATAGAAGGAATTATCCTTTAAATAAAATTTTAACATTGGAATTATGAAGGTTTCCTTTCATTCTGAGTTGATTCCCTGTCTGTTGTTTCCAGGTTCAGGTAAAATACAGGAGGAAAACTATTATTCATATACAGTTTCACATCTATTTCATCTATATTGGTGTGATTACCTAGCTCAAAGTTAATGAACTTAACTGGGAAAAATGGCAGATGAGCTCTGGATTAGGCCTTGTACCAGAAGCCATAGTACCTTACTACTGCTGTAACGAAAATCAACAATAAGATCCAGAAATTGGTAGGGTCACATATATTACTGTCAGAAAACAAATAAGACTTCAACATATACTACTGTTAAGCAAGTACTCTAAATGTTTTCAGCTGATTTACAAGGAAGTTTTCTTCTAATACAGTCTGCAAATTGGCCGTCATTACTAGGTAGGTTTGATTAAATATGAAAAATACAGGATTTTATTATTGGATTTCTTTTTAAGAATTAGTAACTTTAAATCGAATATCAGATATTTTTTATTGGACTGGCATGTGCTTCTAGAAATGCATGTGAAAACTGCAGTAAACCCAGCTTGTATGAAGATTATGTGTGATGATTTTTAATTTAGTGCACACTGTAGAAGTTTCCAGCAAGAACTAGAAATGTTATGAAATACTGTGTAAGCATACACTTTGGTTTTTTAGTAGTATGTAGTGTGTCAATACCATAAACCCTGGTAGATTTGTAATGTTATATTTCTGTTGTTTAGTAACTAAAACCAGATCAATTATAGTGGGAGTAACAGAGTATGTTATTTTGCCAGCAGGGAAGAAAAACTAAGTATTTGCTAGATGTGACAAGAGTGTATATATGTCACAGTATATATGTGACATATAATAATTTGAAATGGAAATATCAAGGATTAGGACATGAGCTAACATGATTAGCTGTGTCAAAAACTTTCAAGTTCCACCGAAATTTTTCTTCCATAAGCTGAGTAGAATTAGAAGAAAAAAAAATACCCTATGATTTATTACATGTTATAGGTTTTTCCAATATTCTCAGAAAAAAGAGAGAAAAGAGTTTTGTGAGAGATTGAAAATATTCTTGTCTCCCTAAATGATGCCTTTTAATTTCAGAAACTTTTGCCTCTCTAATTTAAACAAACTCACAGGGAAAGTTCTTTGTTTGAAGTTTTCACTATAATTTAAACTTCATCACTAGATCCACACATTCGAAGGAAGAGAACCAACCAAAGAAAATTATTCATAGACTTTGCCGCTTCATGAAGCCAATTACCTTCTTCAAATATAGCAAGATAGCCAAACTCACCTGCTGTTAAGAGCAGAGGTTGAATCATGTGAGAGTAGTTATGGACTAATGGGTTTTTGCTTGTCATTACTAGACTTTGCTTTCTGCCTCCTACCCGGCCAAGTTTCTGCGGCATCTGCCTGGCAGCCACACAGATAAAACCTCAAGCAGTGAAAGTTCATACTTCAGTCTCCCCCACAGCCTTTTAAGTTTATCTCCTACTGATTCATGTTCCCCAAATAAGATACTAAAATATCTTAAGAACTATGTTTTAAAAGTATTGTGGCAACTTTCAGCACTACTACTACCAAGATTTTTTAGCTAATTTGCTATTTGCAATTAGTTCTACCTTTAAAGCTTTTGGCTCAGATTTTGCTAGCAAACCTCATGCAGCAGCATTGACTTCAGCCATCTCTGGCCAATTTACACTGTCCCCTTTTCTATTGCTCAACTAGTTCAGTTGCTTGCTGGTTCATCTGAGTTAGTGTATCCTTCCACCACCTGGCAATAGCTGTCATGACTCTAGAATTATTTTTGTGGCAATATAAATGACTGATGACTGTGAGCACAGGAAAGTAAAAATTGCTAATGCATTATCTCAAATTCAGCAACATAGCTTTTTGGGGTGAGTTTTGGTCTCTTTTTTTTTTTTTTTTTTTTTTTTTTTTCCCAGGAAAGAAAACTTCTGCCTCCTGTTACCAATTTTATCTGGAATAGTGCCAGTTAGAGGTCTTAACCTTGTCAGAAATATCCAACCACTTGTAAGATTATATTTTTGTCCTTGTGATGGATGACTCTTCAGAGTACCCTTGAATAGTAATCTGCCTTAAAGTACTGGTGGTTTAAAACTGAAGAATACCTGCATTGCCTGATCTTACTATTAACGTGTAGTTCATAAACTGTGTCACAGATATTTCAGGCTCTCCCCTACGTCTCCTTTTTGTTTTTCCTCCTTTTTACTTCTGTCCCTTTCTTGTCACATGTAAACAGATTTTGGTTATCACTTGTCAGCTATAAAACAAAAAGCCGAATTAACTAAAATTACATAAGGCTCACCGAATTCTTATAAAACTTGTTCCACTGTAATATTTATATTCCAGGACTATGCTGATAATTGGAAACACAAAATGTCATTCAGGTGTTCACATTACCTAGACTTTATGTCTGTGGCCTTTTACATTATTGATGGGGACAGAAGGCAACCCCAGTCGTTACCTCTTCCTGTAAAGCAGCACTGAGACATCCACCTTACGTACTCAACATGTTCAAAGTGCCAGACTCATTTGTCAGTGCCCTGCATCTGGAAAACATCTTTGCCGGAAGAATGTTCTGCAGAATGAAGTAGTGTGGGAGGTGACACTATATTTCTGTAGAATTTAAAAGGGGAACCAAGGATTTTTATGAGGGCAAAAAAGGGCAAAAGCAATAGTGATGATGTAATGCTATGAAAAACAGAGCAGAGCAACAGCAGCTTTTTCACTCTCTGAGAAAAAAAAAGATCTATAGTGATACTTGTCTATATTCAGGGTTCAAAGTTATATCTTACTTACTACATGCTTAATTTCTGAGAACATGTTATACGGGAGAACTCACTATACTTTGGTTGCTGTGGAGCAGCAATGAGGTTTTTACATTTAATGCCCTAAGCATATTTTAGTTATCAAGGATTTATATTTAAAAAATATCGAAATAACATAATAAAAGGGTGACTTCATTCTTTTTTTTTAATAGAAGAAATGGCTGTTTTAACACAATCTTAGAAGTTGGAATTACATACTGATCATTAAAACATTCAAGAAATCAGCTATTATGAATATAATTAACATTGCTTGACAAATGACTAACAGAATCCATCTTGTTGAAGAGGATATAATATAAATATTTGCCAGCAAGCTCTGGCAGACAGATAACAAACTTTCAGGTTTGTTCTCAGCATTTAAAACAGCAAGAAATAAGATTTCTTCACTTAGGAAATGTAATCTATATGTCCAGACTTGCTTTAAGGCTTTCACAGGTAAGTGAAGTGCCATATACGAATATGTAAATATTGAAGCAGTCCTTCCTTTTTTGAGTAAAATATTGTTTGTACTCTAATAGTGTAGTTTTAGTTATGGTGTTGAGCTTTTAGATTAAAATGGCAAAACACTATAGTACAAAAGCTGAATAACATTTTCTCAAATTTGGGGATCAGTACACTGAGGCAACTTGTAGCTTTGTTTTTATCAAAAGTTAGGAGTAGGAATGGTCTTTTCTCTTTTGTCCTGCATGTTGAGTACTAACAATATATTCTCCCTGAACAATTCATCCTCTTTTTCTCTTGCTTTTTATTTCTTTACACAAGATCTTTATAGAGGAAGGGCTTT
Organism: Fulmarus glacialis; assembly: GCF_000690835.1. Lineage (NCBI taxonomy): Eukaryota > Metazoa > Chordata > Aves > Procellariiformes > Procellariidae > Fulmarus > Fulmarus glacialis. Next base: position 23,010 of record NW_009188437.1, on the reverse strand, counting down.
CTGTCACAAAAATCTATAGAAATCCTCAAAAGGAAGGGTTTTACTCATCTGAAATCTTTAGCCATTCCCATGTGAGAGAGGAGCCGAGGGTTTCTAGTCCATGTGCTAGAACAGTTTATACCCTTTATCCACTAACTGTTTAATATAAAATGCATAAACTATTTTGAGCACTAGAACCAGAACTTCTTTCCCAGAAAAGCAATTTAACTACTAAATTAAAGACGTGCCACTGCTTGTTCAGTCTTCCTGAAGCTTGGATATTTTGTTGCACGGCTTCAACAGGAAATGGAGAAAGCATCCATCCTTCCCTACCAATCTAGTAGCTAATAGCTTGTGATTAGACCTCTTTATGGAAAGAGAAAGATCTGCGTTTCAATCCATTTAGAAAAGGAAATTGAACTCATGTCTGCTATTTCTCAGGTGACCGATTTAGCCACTAGAATATTTTAAAGACATTAGGCAGTACTATATTTTCTCTGGCCAGGTTCTTGAAGAAAATTGCAGTCGCACCTGATCTTCTAAGTATGCTAGATGTGCTCAGCATAAATGTAGCTATTAAATTCCAGTATTAGGTAGAAGAACAACCTCTTTTTGGGTTATGCTCAAGTTTAGGCATGATCTAGAAACTGAATTTTTCAAATTAAGGGTGTGGGCATGACCAGGAGCACAACTCTTGACACCTTGAGGAGTCTATAGTCACAAGGTGACCCTTGCAAACATAAGCTTCTTCAAGGTAACTGAGGGTAGATTTTGGGGAAAGTTGCTTTGAGCTTTGAATGTAAGTGTTTCACTCCCAATTGTGCCTTGATTTAAATGTCTCAGGGTATCTCAACACTGCAAAGTGCAACAATCCATGAACTAACAATTCACTAAATGAGTGTGCAGGCTGCGCAATCTGTGGCTGCAGCAGCTCAAGTCTGGAAGCAG
>NW_009188437.1:9758-22052 GCF_000690835.1 Fulmarus glacialis | reverse complement strand
AGTGCTACATCGAAGCCAACCATCTTTGCTGAAGAGGCATAGCACTACCTGAATGACGTTCTACTGCTTCAAAACCCGGATCATTTACATCAAGCCAGATCATGGTGAGGTTCAGTTGCCTAGAAATGACAGGCATCTAGTGCCATTTTAGACTCCCTGATATCCCACCCATTCTCCTGGCATTCGGAATGTACTGTATCCTATTTGCCTACACTATCCTAATATCTCAGATATCCTACAATGTCCAGAAATCCTAGTAACTTTCAAAGGAACTACATAACACTAGTACATTTGTGTTTCAGTAACAAAATCCCTCCCCAGGTCCCACTGCTTTGTGTTTTCCAGCCCTTCCAGATGTCAAGTTCACTTCTGTGCTTGTCTTACACCCACAGCAAAAACATGCCTGTGTAGCTTTGCTGGAGGTAGTCCTAGAAACATCTCTTTTTACAAGTTTGATCTTGAAAGTTGTTTAATATTCTCAACTTTCATTTAAGACAAAGAGAGCTGCAGGTGTACTTGGCAGGACTGAGTCTTACATGAGTAGTTACCCATTCATGTGATCAGGTAGTGGATTGTTCATTGTGCCTTGTGTTCTCATTAAGAACACATGAGTGATATCTCTGATCTATGTAAGGAAATATTGTCTCATTTATGAAAAATTTGCCTTCAGGACAACATGGAAATAAATCAGGGGAAGCTACCACAGTATCCTTTTTGTGGCTTGTACATAACTAGAATTTAAAATGCAATTCTTTTAGCTCCAAGACTGACTCAAAAATAAAATATATTGGATGTTTTATATTCTTGCAAATAAAAAGTGGCTTTATTTAGGACCAAAAGAATATTTCTACTTCTACTTTCATTCCATTTCTAATTTGATCATAAACAAGCAATGTTCTTCTGAAACAGCAATCTGCTAGATTTGCTTGGAGAGAGAAGCTTGCTTTGAAAGTGCCATTTCCACACTGCTATGCAGTTTTGTGCTGAGTGTATCACTGTCAAAAATGTATATATGTCCACTGGTCAGTATGCAAAGCTTAGGCAAAAAAGACTCTTGTTCTGCTTATCATCGTGCTCCTCTCTGTGACTTAGTTTTTCCGTTTGTTAAATGAGGCCAATCGCACCCAGGTACAAAGTGTTTTGACCTCTACTATCAAAAAATGTTACAGAAAGCCTAGATATTAACATTATTCTCCACAGTTATTTAATCAATAGATTCTTTCTGAAGATCGCTCAGGAAATAAATCAGTTGTGAGGCTGAATTTCTAGTACAACTCCTTTGATAGAAATTTCATCATCTAGGGGAACACCTTTCAGAAACCCGTTGCTTTCAGCTTCTGTTGACCTGAATCAAACCTAGTCAACAAATGGAACAAAACATATTTATCTTATTATTAAATTCCTTGATCATCATGTACACAATATAAATAATAATTTAAAAGAAAAATAAATTGTGGCAATTTGTTGGATTAAATTAATATCCTTATTGAATACAATTTTTTTTGCCTTGGCTCAAAATATTTGTCCTCTTTTCTATACTTTAGGATATGAGTAAGGTATCTCATGAAGAAAATTGGTTATGTTAAATCTTTTTCTGGGTAAGGTAAATTCTAATTCAAATGTAGAATTCAAATATTATTGGTTTGGAATGCCCTTTTCTCAGGGAACACAGGATAAATTTTTAATAATGATTATGAATTTTGGTGGTTTAAAATTTGGGTACCTTATGAGGTTGCATTCTCAGGTTAAAGATATACATCTATTACAGAAAATCACAGCATATATGGATGGCATATATGGCATCCCAAGTGGATACCATAGTGATAGACCTGTGAGAGTACTTTCTCTGACATGTAGGACCAGTCCTCTTGCAGAAGATCAGCTGTGGCCTCTATGTGGCTGACAAGGTGCAGCATGGACAAATGAACAGAACCGTTGGTGTGGCACATGAGCTGGAGCCTCCACCCCAAACTGGATGAGGGCCCATTTGTTGTCTTCACTAGCTCTGGGACAATCTCACTTCTTCCAACAACAGCTGCTAGGCCACATCCAAACAATTGGAAAAGTTATGCTTAGGGATAGCTGTGAGGATAAACTAAAAGTAATTTAGCTTTTACCAAGAGTGATTTTTTTTTCTTCAAAATAAAACAATTCACCACAATATAGACATAGGAACATAGTTCTTTTCCCCCAGTCCCAGCTCTGCTGTTTCAGAGGCGGTCCTAAGGTACTCTTTGTAATGACTTCTTTTGAGGTTTCCTGACAGCAAAATGGTTTTTAGCCTCTCTGACCTGCTGCGAGCCAGGCTGTGCTCTGCACCATCTGCTCAAGAGTGCAGACAGACCCCTGTGCTTGCCTCTTTTTTCCTTCCTGATGCCTGATTCCAAGTTTCTGCAACATTACCTGGGATGAATTTCCCTTTCTCTGTGGAAGTGACTTCAGCCTGGATCACAGGCAGCTAAGCCTCAGCTCCCCTTAACTGGCCAGTGTATTTCTTGACAAAATCAGCAATCTTTTGGAAAATTATGAATATGCATTTTACAGGTTTCATACAGTTCTCACTGAATTTAGTGGCAATATTTTCAGCGAACTGAGTGGACACAGTGCTGGGCTTAAAACAAGCAACCCTATCCACCCAAAAAACAAAACCAGAACAGCGTTGTGCATATAGTAAAAACCTGCAGTTTGACATGCCTGAGGGAAAGACAAGGAGACAATTTCCAGTAATTTTTTCAGTTTCCATCAGTTCATTAATTTTTTCCCGTTTGCAGTTCATGTCCTAGGCAGTGTTTTTTCCTTTTCAGAAAATGTTAAGAAGAAAACTTATTTTCCCCTTTCCCCATCTCATGATACATTGAGCACAAAGATTATGATGTAAAGATTCATACACAAATCTCCTGGAGAGCTGGCTCATATTGAAAATTGTTCCCAGGTGTTTTGTATCTCTTTCTTACTCAAAGATTATACGATTAGCATTTTAATGTCCCACAACTTCTTGTCTAGTTCCCTAGGAGGATATGAAAATGAAGCCATGAAAGCTAAGCTGTTTGGTATTTATCACACACACTCTGATTGTATTTCAGAGCTCTGGGATTTAAACAGGACGTCAGTCTTTCATAGCCCGTTTGGATATCTTGGTCTTCATATAATGCTGCTGGATGAGTATCAAGAGCGACTGTTCGTGGGAGGAAGAGACCTCTTGTATTCCCTCAGTTTGGATCGAGTCAGCGACAACTATCGAGAGGTGGAGTAAAAAGTTATGCATATTAGTCACTTTGAGTCATAATGTGTAGCGCAAAATATCAGAGTTTGCATGACTGGAAATGAGATAATGGAGTTTTTGTAGATGTTTTGTGCATGAACTTTAAGGTCATGTTTATATTTAAGAAAAATACACTAATTACCATTTTTTCCCCAGTAATAACCCATAAGGGTCACTCTAGGTGAAGAGATCTGGGGGTCATATAGCTATTTCTCACTGTTTTTCAGCATGTTTACAGATGTTTAGAGCATCTCACACTTTGTGCATGCCTGATTTCTGTATCTCTGCTATATTATCAACATATAATTTCTCCCTGGTATTTGTGGGGGGCTTTTCCATAGCAACAGAGAAAATGTAAAAAAAAAAAAAAAAAGAAAAATATTACCACATAAACTATAAGAGGTATTCATTAGCAATATAAGCCATGCAGCTAATTTTTAGCCTTCTTTAGAAGCTGGATTTTGCATTGGCTTTTAGCCAGAAGTGCTATTAAGTAGTGTCTGAAAGTGGCATTTGAAGTCTACTCAGTGGTCTGTGGGAGAAAGGTGGTTTAAGTCATAATCCTACCAGAGAGACTGGTACATCATAGAAACCACAGCTGACTGGTAAATTGGCAATTGAAGTGGAGAGGCCGGAGTTTGAGCTGATATGAGTCTTGGCTTCCTTACTCACTTCTGCCTTTGGCACCTAGAATTGGAAACATGTGGTGGCAATGGAAGCTAGAGGAGCATTGCTCCTGGCTCAGCCATCTTGTCTGTGGATAAACAAGGTTTTGGAATATTTCAGTGTTTTCCTTATCTACTTTTTGAAATTTCCGCAAGGTATTTTGATACATTTTCATTCATTCACAAATTAGTAAATGAATGAAAAAGTGAATAAATAAAGCTCCTCTGGAGAAATATGATGTTGTTGATTTCTATACTGCACTGACCATTGACGTTTCAAATACTTTTCTTTCTGCCTCCTTGTTGTAAGTGAACATCGGTATCCTCATGCCAACACTCAACTTTACCATAAGCAACCTTGCTTATCTCCAAGTGTAATTAGCATGTTTCTCTACTGTGAACAGATATAATATGTTTTATCCTTTTTATAAACAGTTTGGGAAAGGCAATTCTAGATATGGGGAAATGGATATACTCAGGGAGACCATTTGAGAATTTATCTACATTTTTTTTTTTTTAAACTCCTCAGAGAGCAACGTTACTTACTGAGCTTTGCTCCTCCACACTGAGATATGAGTTAACTCCTTTTCCATTTGATAAAAATTATTAATATCCTGTGACAAGATATTAGAACTCATGGATATGAAAACATCTAGGAAGCTGTTTTTTCTATAAAATAAGCTCTTTTCCCCCTCTCTTCTTCCCCCTTTGGCAGTAATTCTGTATGAGGAAAGATGACAGGATAGAGCATTTTATGCTTCTGGACACACTCTTGAAGTTCATTGCTCTCCTTCTTGTTGTTTTTAGATGGAAGATCAGCCATTTATTCTGAAACCATACTCTCTATCTTGAGAGATAGACTTTTGTGCAGAGTATGACAAATTAATGGAAGCTCTTCTTGCCTGCTTGCCTGCTTTTATGATGTGCAAAAGATGAGAAACTGGAATAAATGGAGCTTGACCTAGCATGTTTAGAAACATGACCTCACTGGGACTTAGCTGCCTTGAATACAAATGTCATGATCCTTTTCTCTTTTTCTGGTGTTCACTCAGTGCAGATCTCATTCAGCGATAGCTAGGGAAAACTTGATTGTCCCACAGCACTATAAGAAAAAGTGTGGAATGAGACATTTCTGTTATATGAGAGCTTAATTATGGAGATACATTGGGGAAAGTTCCTGGAACTGAGAGACTGGTTGATTCATTATTACCAAAGTTCTTCATTAATCTGCCTTTAACTCTGTGGTGGTTAACCTTTGACCTTTTCTTTCAGACTGAAGACTTTAGCTTAATTAGTCTAAAACACCAGTTATAACCAAGTGAAAGTATAAGAGTGGAGGCAAGTTCCTGGGTTTTATTCTCTGTCTGGTAACTAGGATGAGTCACTAGCTGCAAAAGAGATGTTTCATAAAGTTGGTAGCTTTGGGGCAGATTTGCATAGATCTTTTTCATCTTCTGTGTCCTAGAAAACAGTTTATCTGTTTTAATTCATTGCCATCCCTTTTTCCACAATTTGGAATATGAATATGCTCTCTAAAATCCAAAGTAAAACCCATCCCAATTAGAGATGTATCCCTTCTGTTGTAAAATGATCCCATTCTAGCAAGCATATTAGAAGACCCCCAAGGAAAAACAACAAAATGCTTAGTGGACATAAAATGCTTTTGCATTGAGACCTATTGACTGCCAAAGTAATCCAGCATTTCCAGAAAACTCAACTTGTGATGCATATGAGGTATGCATCCTATAAATCTGCATTTAATAGACTACATTTCTCCTTAAGGTTCAATTCTCTTCAGCTTTCAAATACAAAGCAGCACTCTGAAGGGTAGATTGTAGCTTTTTCACATAAGCTATTAGCTGTTTGTCTATATATCTACCAATGTTATGTTAAGCATATATTTTCTTGACCACTTTTCATATCCAGTAAAGATACATACAAAACAGGAAGAAAACTACTACTGTCATTCTTGCATTGGTTAGAGAATCCAGAGATTTGGGTTGAGCTCTCAACTGTGGCATGCACTTTCCATGTCATCTTGGACAAAGACAGAGTCTCACTTCTCCATTGGTCAAATTATATTTCCTTTGCCTACTTTGCATTTTTTCTACCCTTTGTATCTCTCCTTTCATATAATACACACAGAAATTTTCTTGCTTAGAGTATTTAACATATCTTTACCATAAGTTTTTGAAACAAAGTTACTCATGTGCTTTGGTTTCTGTATGAAGAATGCCCTAACACTAACAGTAGCAAGAATGAGGGAGATTATGAAATGTGGATATCAATATTTACAGACAATTAAAGCCATACAAGTACTTGAAAACTTGTGTAAAGCCAAAGTTTTGGAGGCACCCTCCATGTGACCTTTGCTTTCCCTAAGATCTCATTCCCTTTGACACCACCTTTGGAATCAAACTTTATGCATATTTGGGATTTGATCCAAGGTCTTTAAGGCTTGTAATGATTTAACACACTGATAGAGAACTTTCTTTGATATCTGGTGCCAAATTTATTTTTAAAAGTATTTCAGTTCATTGTAATTGGTGTCAGAGCAGATCTTTGTTGACAGCAAACTTGAACCAATGCCAATAGTTCACCACGACTGATCTAACAACTCATAGAGAAGGATGACCTTTGGTTCTACTTTTCGTCTCTTGTTGGAGTGAAAATAAACTGCACTTCCTATTTGTCCACAAACTCCTTACAGATACTCTTTCTTCCTAGCTTCTGCTTCAAAGGGCTTATGAAGGTCTTGGTCTGAAGAAAAGCCTTCTTATTTCTGTAAATAGGCTTGTGCAGGCAGATTTCACTGTGCTGTTTCTGATCTAGTATGAGATAGCTCCAGATCAGGACTTATGTCTCTGCTGTAATAAACTATAGAGCCCTCATAATATATCCTGCCTCTAGTGAAGCTAGTTATGCTTCCACACCAGAGCTGGCTGAACATAAGTCTGCAAGAGCAGGGCTTGCTTGTATCTCCTTTGAAAACCATGTAGGAATGTACATATATTCAAACTGAAATAAGAAACACACAGTTTAGCAGTCAGTTCGATTATCCATTGGAATTACGTTCCAAGAGGCAAGGTGGCTAAGTATTTGTTCATACATATATATAATATCCAGTCATAACCAGCTATTTTTGCAGAATTTGTGCTTCAGCCAAACACAAGTTATGTGTTAATTAAGCACTATTTATTGACTTAAACCAGGGATGGGATAGCTGAATTGCTTAATTGCTCTGTCATATACTAGAGTTCAGACTAGCTCACACAGTAGTCTATTTTGGCCTGAAGTGCTATAAAGCTCATATAATTTCTTGAAATTAGTTTTCATTAGACATGCCATCCTGGTTTTTGAGGCTATTGACTGAATAGGGAAGCTGTTTGGAGACACTAATTAGCATTCCAGCTCAAATTAAAGTTTTTCCCCTATCTGAATTTGCTCAGTAGCTGTTGTCTGTACTGCCTTATAATTCCATTTTTTCCCATGAGGAGTATATTTAAAAGCAGCTTTTCCTGTCTTTTAAATACAGCTAAAATTACATTATCCAGGTCTCAAGGATGATAACATTATGGTGCAAGATGAGAAAACATCACTAAACAAGCAATTTAAAAGTTTATTTCACAGAAACCTGCAGGGGCAAAAAGTTTTGAAAAATTATGTCCAAGCCAATAATTATGTTAAGCAGACAGCCCAGTGAAATGTGTATTAGTGTGATGTTATTCCAGTCTAGATGCACAGGAAAATTTCCCAACACTGGTTATTGACAGCTTGCCAAAAGATTGTAATCCTGGCAAAGAATCAGTTCAAAGTTAAAGCTGGTAGTTGTCATAACTTTAAAGCATAAACGTCAGGAAAAATAATATGTGGCAGGTTAAAGGCTACCATTACAGCTGATTAATATCTGGATTTCCATGCAGTGCAAACACATCTTATGTTATGCTAGTTAAGTAAAACAGCAATAATTACACAAATATTATTAAGAACAGTAAGTACACCTTGGTAAAGTATTACTACCTTGAGCCACTTACTGTAGATTTCTTTGCAAATGATCACAACAGACTGAGCAGCTCTTCTCAGTTGTTTTAACTGAGCTAAGAAATCCTCATGAAGATTTCAAGATTAAAAACAATTTTTTTTTTTTTTTTTACGTTTTGCAGAACATTTTTTGCTATAAACATTTTTGGATGGATTGGGATCAGTCCTGCAAAGATGGATTTGGGGATATTGGTGATGAAAAATTAGACACGAGCCATCAGTGTACACTTGCAGCCCAGAAAGACAATCGTATCCTGGGCTGCATCGAAAGAAGTGTGGCCAGCAGGTCAAGGGAGGTGATTCTGCCCTTCTCCTCCGCTCTCGTGAGACCCCACCTGGAGTACTGCGTCCAGCTCTGGGGTCATCAGCACAAGAAAGACATGGACCTGCTGTTAGAGCAGGTCCAGAGGAGGGCCATGAAAACGACCAGAGGGCTGGAACACCTCTTCTATGAAGAAAGGCTGAGAGAGTTGGTGTTGTTCAGCCTTGAGAAGAGAAGGCTCTGGGGAGACTTTATTGCAGCCTTTCAATTTGTAAAGGGGGCTTATAAGAAAGGCAGAGACTTTTTACCGGGGCCTGCAGTGACAGGACTAAAGACAAAGGTTTTAAACTGAAAGAGAATAGATTTAGATTAGATATAAAGAAGAAATTTTTTACGAAGAGGCTGGTGGGACACTGGGACAGGTTACCCAGAGAAGTTTTGACTGCCTCACCATTGGAAGTGTTCAAGGTCAGTCTGGACAGGGCTTTGAGCAACCTGTCCTAGTGAAAGATGTCCCTGCCTGTGGCAGGGGGTTGGACTAGATGATCTTTAAAGCTCCTTCCAAGCCAAACCATTCCATGATTCCATGATTCATTCTGTGATTCTATGCTAAGGACTAAATTCTTGTTGCTTACACTGCAGCTGCTTTTCAACATTCCAGACAAAGCGGGGGCATTGGGTTACCTCTTTGGCTTTTTTCTCTTAATTCTGTGTACGCATTTAATTCAGTATGCCTTAAGTGGAAAATGTGCATATAAAGTATTTTTAATAGCACTGGGACTAAGTATCAAAATAAAAAATAATCACCTGCACACAGTGTATTTAATATTATGTTACAGAGTCAAGTGTTTTATTCCCTCTGTGGTTTCTCTGTTCCTAACAGCCACGTATACCTGATATGGGCAAAAGCCCCCATTTTAGCCTACTAGATAGAACATTTCTTTGGGAAGTGGAAGCTGTGACTTCAAGCTTTTAGGCTCAGGAGATCCTAAAATTCATAGCTCCTAACTTCTATGCTTTGGTTGCCTATTCAATCCTTGACCAGCGAGTACAGTAAATGACTGTGGACCCCGAGTTTTGCACTGAATGAACCAGGAATGGTCTGACCAGGGCAGCTGGATGAGTGGCCTCATGGGAGTTCAGCAGAGTTCAGGTACCTCCCCAGACTACACAGCAGCAATACAGAGCCTGGATGAGAGTTTCTTCTATTCATACATAGATGACTATAAGATCATGTGACTGAAAACAAATGTTCTGATTAATTTTATGTTCCTTGCAGGATTTACATGGCATCTGAACATAGGTAGTCTGATTCGGGCACTGAGACTTAAACACCGACAGGCTGCTGAAGTTGACAAGAATAACATATAGCTGACTTCTTGCTTTTAAGCACTATGCCTCCAGGGTTTATAATTTATCCCCACTTTTCTTGTAATTTACTTTTCTTATAATTTATCCCCACATTTTCTTGGGTTAGAATTATTTCAAGTAAACTAAGTTAATTCAATTACAAAAAAAGGAAGGAAAAAAGCCTAGGAGAAGAAGGACTTAATTTTAAAATGTTTTGCAGATAGAATAATAATTTGTGATTAGACTATTGACAAAAATGTCTTAATGATGACATCCATTTTTTGATACTTATTTGGTTTCAGCCAAGCCTGATATCACTGAAGTGAACATGTTTTTGTTTTTACTTTCAAAAGTTCTAAGAAATGAAGTAATCATTCCAGTCTACTCAGTCGCTGTTTAACATAGTTTTCATCCAAGCAAATCATGCATCTGGAATGAAACATAAATTTTATACAGTAGGTAACTGAAAAAAATCTCACTTGAGTAATTTGGCTTCACTTACTTATAGTAATTGACTGTGAAGAGCTGATCCTACTCCCATGAGGTTAATTGCTGACCCTCATTAACTTCACTGTAAACCATTTTCTTTCCTAAGTGTCACTTAAAGCAGGAAATCAGTAGTTCAAAATTAATATTCTATGTTGAAAGTCATTGACAATTTAGCAGAGACATTTCTACTGAATTTATATAAAATGTTCAACACATTAACTTCTTTTAAATTCTGTTGGCTAGTATTAAGTTTGCTGAGTTACCCTCATGCAAAACAGTTATGTTTCAACAAAAATTTTCTTACCTTATTGTAAACTTTTATAGATAGATATTTACAAACATATAGATATTTATAAATATATAAACATATAGATATTTAAAAAAAAACCTGGTATATCTTACTTGAAAACAGTTCAGATGATAACAGAAAGATTAAACTTTATAACACACAATTAAAAGTACATATACAGTATGATGAGTCAAGTATAAAGACAAGTGCAAAGTTCTGCACCTAGGAAAACGTAACCAAAGAGCCCAGTACAGACTAGGATCTATGTGGCTGGGAGCAGCCTTGCTGAAAGGGACCTGGCGGGCCTCGATGCACAAAAACGTTGTTTCCTAATCTCTTCTCAGTCTTCTTGCATTCTGAAAAATGAGGCTTTATTATCAGGTTCACAAGCAGAGATAGTGATGTGATCATCCCACTCTACTCAGCACTTTTCCGGGCACATCTGGAGTACTGTGTCCAGTTCTGGTCCCCACAATTCAACAAAGACAAACTGGAGAGGGTCCAAAGAAGGACCACAATGATGATCAAAGGGCTGAAGAATCTGCCCTAGGAGGAAAGACTGCAGGAGTTAGGTCTTTTCTGCCTGGAGAAGAGAAGGCTCAGGGGGAACTCATCACAGTATTCCAGTACTTAAAGGGCAGCTACAAAGAAGACAGAGGCTCTCTCTTCACAGGAGCCACATGGAGAAGACAAGGGGCAACGGGTACAAGCTGCACCAGGAGATAATAAAGAAATTTTTTACAGTGAGAACAATCAATCACTGAAACAACCTCCCCAGGGACAAGGTGGAGTTTCCATCACTGGAGGTTTTAAAGATGTGATAATCTCATCTAGGCTCCCTTTCCCAAGAAAGGTTGGACCAGATGATCTTTCAAGGTCCCTTCCAACCCGGGCTGTGCTATGATTCTGTAATTCTGTTCTATGAGTCTTTCACATGAAAAGTAGTGGAAAAGCTGGATTGACATGATCAGACTGCCAACTGAATTATTTTCTCTGTTTGTTTTTCTTTTTCCTCAGATCCATTGGTCTAGTACACCTCTGCAGGCAGAAGAATGCATAATTAAAGGAAGAGATGCTGTAAGTATCATTAATTACAAATCAAATATACTTTAATTATACCAGTGGCTGGTCCAAAACAAAGATTCAGGCATCCCTAAACTTCAGAGAGATCAAAGCACAGATATAATTCTAAGTGTTGCAGCTTAGAAATGTATTACTACTGTGAACACACTAAATTATTAGTTTAATTGCTTCTCAAACCAGCTCATAAACAGGCAATGAACACTTTTGATCATCTGAACCTTCTCCTAATTCTTTTTCTGGTGATATCAAAGAGCGTACCTTAATAATTCTCCTTTCCCATTTCTATTTCCTTTTCTTTTCATACACATAGGATACCTTCTCTGTTCAAAGTTTTTCACATTCTAATTTATCTTTAAAATTCACATTCTCTAGAATATTTTCAAAAAAGCACTTAAATTATTAGTAATTATAAAATACATTCTAAATTGCTTTGCCCTATAGGTTTTATGGTATATTATTAAAAATACTCTGTTTTAATGAGCCCCAAAACTGTTCTGTTCTTGTGATCCAGTGCTTTGACTGTAATCAGTTCCTGGTGAAAGACCTGAAAGCTCACTGACATACAGCAGCTGATATCATTGGCACCACAGGATGAAAGTTCTTCTGGATGGGAGCTCTCTCAAATTTTGCAGTGCACCAAGCTCATTATCTGCACCTCATAAACACACAGCAAGTACAACACCTAATAAATCCCACAGCTGAGAGAGCTCACCCTGTACCAAAGGATTTGAAAATGATGATAGTTTTACAGCAACAGTGACAGGAACGTAGGACATAGAAGGGTGCATGCACAGCTTTCCCACACAAACACAGTGAACAGGCAGCCTTGATGATAACCACAACATATTCCCAG
>NW_009188437.1:0-9745 GCF_000690835.1 Fulmarus glacialis | reverse complement strand
CCTGCTGAAGTACAAGCATGAGAACTGTCCACATCAAGGGAATCGGTGAACCAGGTTGGAAAATAATAATAATAATAATAAAAACCAACACGATACTTTACTCCTTACACTCACCTGGCCTAGAACTGATCCTTTTTGAGGTATCTTAAAAGTTCATTGCATTTTTCTGGATGCTTTTGTACCCTTGAGAATTTCAGGTGGCTTTGGTTGAAAATGGCGGTTTTCTACATTATCCAAACTTCGTTGTCATATTAAATGAATCCAAAACCTAAACTCTTAGGGATTTATTTAATACTACCTCTCAGCATAGGCTGTTATTACAGTTAAAGATCTGTAATCTTTCCTTCACCACTACATGATGGGATTTATTTTCTGATACTTAGGCAATATACTTTGAGTTAAATAAATACAGAAATAGGTACGGTTTTTCCAATGTAATGCAAAGGTATCCCCCTCAGACTCATGAGATTCCCTAAAATTCAAAATCTTTTACAATCCATTCTGTTATTATAAGTCTTCAAATTTGCATTGTAATGAATGTGATCATTTAAAGAACTTCATATGTTTCCGCATCTCTCTGTACTGTGAAAGTTAGGTGTCTCTATTTTTTAAAAGAAAATCACAGAATTTTTAAATAATCACAAGACTCCAGAACTGGAGTCTTTAAGAAAAAGATGTTAAAATTGTAAAAGCTGGAAATATTGTAATATCAAACAATAGCAAACAATATTCTGATCCTCACATGAGATCTAATTATGTGTGGGACTATGTGAATGAGTAAGACTAATTAATTCCAGTGAAACCTTAATAATTTTCATTAGCATGCTCAGTATTCAGTAAGCTAATTTGTTCAACCTGAAAGGAAACTAAATTAGAATCAAAAAAATTTCCTATTACTTTTCTTTTCACCTTCATTTTTTGTAGCCATAAACCAATATTGGCTTAATGGCATTATGTCTTAAAACCAACCCTTTGCCATTTCTAAGTTCTGAATGTTATTTTTCACACTGTAAAGTCTCAGAAAAAAATTACTCATCAGTGCTCTTTCAAACCGTTTTGCTTATTTCTATGCTGTTTCTTTCTTTTTTTCATTTGCAAAAGATCTGTTACTTGGTGTATAATTAATATTTAATAGAACTGAAGATGATGTAATAAGCATCTCAGTGTTGAGGTACTTATGTGTTCTCTGCTACCTCTTTCTGTATAACTGAACAGGCTACTTTTGCAAGCTCTTACTTTAAAAGTTATCAGTTCATCTCGTAGCAGTAAAACTTCAAGTATTGTAGTCATAAACACTGTTTCAGAGAGCTTGTAACAGACTTAATAGGACAGTTAGAAAAGCCTTGTTTTAGCAATACGTGCATCAGCTTAAACTCAGGCCACACTTTTCTGATATGGATCAAGCCAAAGAAAAAATCCTTCTGCTCTCATCCAGTGTGCCAAGAAACACACCTGTTGGCCTGTGGTGTGAGAGCTTTTGATCCTTTCAATTATTTTATCAGAATTGGAAATCATTCAGATATAGAAATCAGATTCTGTAGTGATGACTAACTCCTTCACACTGAGAAGTTTCAGATGAATAAAATTCCACAGATCTATTAATATGTCTACAGAGCCTCCTAAAGAAAACCACAACATTAAATTAATTAATATAGTAGGAAGAAAGCTTATTTTAATGTTCCCTTAGTTGATACATCTCTTCCTTGTTACGTGTACAGGATATTATTAGAGGGCTCAGCAGCAATGCCTAGTTGCCTGACACTTCCCAGAATAGCATCTTTTTTCATTTGTTTATAAATGATAAATCTAGCCATTTAGAATGACTTTTTTCTATACTTGGTATCTGCCTCATCCTGTTTTTTTCTGCAGAAAATTTCAGGCATTTCTATGAAAGTGCACAGGAGAAAAAATGTGTAATTTTCGCCCATTTAAAAAAAATCCTAAGATCTCTCTTCCTCCATGGTGTTTTTGAGACAAAGATCAAGAACTGCAGACATACATGGATATAAAAGGAAACCATGGAGTAAAGACCAGACCACCACTGACAGAGAACAGAGGGGATAAGTCAGGAAGGTCATACCTGGAGGGGAGGGAGAATGAGGAACAGCATCAGTGCCCAGTAAAGCATGTATTTAAAAACCACAAAGCATCATAAAATTCCTATGTATTACCATTCTGCTACCACCAGTTAGCAAATGTTTGTGAAATGCACCTGCAAAGTGGGCACCTCTGTCTTTGAGCACCGATCCATGTATAGAGGATTACATCCTACTAATCTCAACTCATTCCTCTCTGAATTTGTCTGACAATTCAAGTAGCAGTTTTTCTTCAGTGGGTCTAAAAATTTTGTCCGGGTGAGAGACCATGCGGATATCATATGAAGGAAGACCTTTTTTTTTATTTTTTAGTTTCCTTTTTAAAAAAGTAATAAAGTAGTTAAAATTCCAAAAGTTAGATATTGCGAGGTTGATTTGTCCTTTGCATATATATAATATTTAATTATACAATTAGCATGATATATCTTCAAGGTGAATGGTTAGGGAGAATCAGGTAGCAAAGGAGATTTTTTCGTTATGATCCTTATTTATTTGTTGGAGCAGTTGGAAGACTTACACTGCATGACACAAGGGTTTGAAGAAAGATGCTTTCTTAGTTTTGAACCCAATGTGGATTTGCAAGAACTGAAATCTGCCCATGGCCTTGCTGCAGACTCATCCTCTGTGACATTAAGTTCTTGAAGGTGCTCAATAAGACCCAGGATTGTTCTCATATAAATATAGCAGTCTGAAAACTAGAGTAGTCATCAGTTAAGGACAGCAAATTTTCAAAAAGGAAATTCCTCCACTCTGTTTTACACATTCATTTTAGTATAGAATTAATTGCCTTTTGGAGATGTCTGGCTTTTTTCATTGACTATTGAAAAAGCCTAGGAGAATAGCATAAATTACATGTTTAAACTTTAGAATAGCTAAAGTTAGCTAAGATTAATCTCATTATAACTGTCTCCTTAAACTTGGTGTGACTGTCTTAAAACTCAGGGTCTGAGTTGCAGAAATGTTGAACAATGAATGGAAATTAACAGAAATTTTGCTCCAAACATTGAAATTATTGCAAAATGTTAAATACTCTGTAAAACCAAGTCCCAGGAGTCCCAAAATCAATGGATACTTTTATCTCACTATCTCAATTTCTAATTTAGCACAGGAAGGATAATGATCCCACATCTCAAAGGGATGTTTGAAAATTTTTTAATTGTAATATTTATGAAGCTGCAAATACACTAATGAGTCCCAGAGTATTGCCCTGGGGGAAATGAATAATTTCTTCTTCAAAGGAGGGTTTGAACAGCGGCAACAGTTAAAGCATGAGGCTATATAATGTAAAAAAATATTGATTAGCAATTAATTACACAAGAAATTAATGCTGCAGTGGTCTTACGGAAAAAAATGTAAGGAAAAAGTGTTATTTTTCTTGAGATAAAGTTTATTTAACTTGAGAGAGAAGCCATTTGCTGACTATTCACATCTCATACTCTGAGTCTAATGTCTAGTGCATCTAATAATACTTAATAAAACAAATATTTAGATTTGCAGAATATCTCTGCAATTAAAGAAACACAAAAGTGTGCTTTATAAATTAATAACTCCTAACTGGTTAAGCACCTAAAATAAGTTGTGATAAATCAGTGCTCTAAACTTGCTTTTTTCATGTCAAAAATGTCCATCCATGAATTTGGTGGTACTGAGGTACTAGCATGAAGTGAGAGAACTAAGATGTTATATTTAACAGAATAGAAAGTTTCAGTATGCAGAATATCACCTAAGGGCACCTGAGATATTAAAAAAAAAAACAAACTTTTAAAAAAATGCCAGTATTTTCCTATGTTTATTTTTTATGTAAACCAGGATGAATGTGCTAATTACATCCGTGTCCTTCACCGATACAACAGAACGCATCTTCTCGCTTGTGGAACAGGAGCTTTCGATCCGCTCTGTACTTTTATTAGAGCTGGACATCCATCAGAGGTAAGAAATTTGTTTTACAGTAGTGACTTTTTTGGTTTGGATTCTAGAAAAGCCTCTATGGTTAAAAATAAATATTTAAATTCAAGAGTGCTCAGATTTCTCATACAAACCATACAAGAGATATTTTCGCTAATGAAATGTAATGCTGGTCTAAAATTCAGTTTGTGACTAGAGGAACTCACTAATGATCAAAAGCATATTTTGGAGAATTCTGCAAAGAACTCAAAGTCATTTTCATCTTAGAATTTTATTACTAGATAAGCAGATACAGCAATTCTTACAAAAAATCATTAAATATTTTGGGGTTTTTAACTAAATCTGTGTTTTGTTTTTTTTTTAAATGAAGTTATACACCATATGAAAAAGTGCATATTAGTCTGATGGGACATGGAATGCCGTAGTAATTTTTTGTTAAATTCAGCAAGTGTGTGTTAGCTCCTTAATGACACGTATAGCTGAGTGAAATAGTACTTCAGAGAAGATCATTAAGTGCAGCATATAATCAATTTTATCAACATATTTTCTATGCAAAAAGAGAAATTGTCTGGATTTTTCAGAAATCTGGATCCTTTCTGTCTCAGTTATATTAGATCAGGGTTAAAGAATCAGCAAAAGTACCAATCTCTCATTTTAAATTAGTGTATAAGCCTTCTTAGGCGTTCAACTTAATCCTGATTATATGCAACTTATGTGTTGCTACATGGAGGCCAAAATGCTGACTGGTTGATCCTGCTTACATTCTGCTTCTTTACATCCTTGTTTCATGGCACTCCCACTGCCAGTCTGAAAAGCGTATGTAGTTTATGAATATATTTTGAAATTCCTGATATAAAAAAGCCTTCTTGAAGGGCTGAATTTGTACAACTGTTATCAGATTGAATTTGTGGACAAGTTATAAATTACATTTCTAGATGTGGACCTTGGAAGTCCAGACTTAGTGAAAATTGGACACTCAAAGTTATCCCTTATCATATACTTAGTAATGCTGAAGAAATAATTTATTCAATTACAAGGCAAAACAACTGGTAAGGGATCCCACTGTTTATCTGAGCTGTCCTGCCATCAGAGGAGGATTTCACTAAGCTACTAGAGAGGCACATGTGGTGACTGCTTTAGGAATCTGACCAGGGATTCTTGGTAACACAGTTTGTGAGGTGGGACTTGATAGATGGAGATCATCTGTAGCCCGAAGGTAAGATTGGCTTTTACTGGCAAATGTCAGGAAGAGATGCTGGACAATGGTCTTGCTTAGTTGGCTCATATTTAGTGATGTCTCCTGGTAAAGCTGAGCACTTGTCATGGAGCTGATGCTAAAGCACCATCCAAGAGAATTCTTGCCTCCCCTACAGCCAGGAGTGGGATTTTCAAGCTGATTGCAATTACATGAGTCCACACTGGAAGCAGGTTCAATTTTCTGGATATTATTTATAAAATAATACAGAGTGAACCATAAAGACCAACCTTTCTTATGACCTTGAGAAAAAATAAAGCTTCAAAATACATAAAATCACAAGTGTTTTCCTTTCCATTTCCAGATATTTCAGAATATTTGCCAAAAACTTTAAGCTACATTATAAATAGTCAGTTGATGTGTGTATATATATGTATAGAAAAGAAAACACGAAAGCATTGTGTTTAATGTTTTATGCAGCAAGTACTTGGATAAATTGGAAAAAAGTCTCCTATATCCTAGAAAATTAAAGCTAAATTTTGATTTTTTTTTTCTCAGTTATTCCACATCAGAATTACTCAGTTTATCAGTTTATAAGTAATGTGTTTCCCCTAATTCTTTTTCTGACAAATTTCATCTTAAGCTCTCCTAACCAAATTGGTTTATTCTGTCTCTTACATCACTTTAATTGTTGTACTCCACATTTAGCTGATAGTTTTGTACTTAATGATTTAAAGCAGCTACAATTCACACTTGTCCCATACCTATAGTATTGTTTATTGGTCTATTGGTCAAAAAAACAGGAAAACAGAGAACAGGGGCTGGAGCTGATTTTAAATAAGCACTTGGCTCAAATAAATATTAATTGCAGATACAGAGGTTTTTTTAAAGTGTACTCATATAAATCAATTAATTAATTTCCTTTAGTAAAAATTTTTGAATAAGCTTTTCTGAGTAAAGATGCATCCCTTTGACAAACCAAACTAAAACCACATCACCAGAAACAATCTCCAAGGATCCAATCCATGCTGTGCACCTCCAACTGCTGTTAAAATCAGAAGCATCTTAGAAGTTAAGACCCCAGCACAGCAATTACATTTGAAGTTATTTGAATTGCAGAAACACGCTGTCTTCTAAAATTGAGGAAGGAACTAAATAATAAGCAATTTTAAAATAAGGCAACTTTGCGTGTCTTCTTTGCTCCTCTCATGAACCTCCTGTCAGGCTTCCTGGTACAGTTTAAAGGAAGCAATGTCTGTATATTTAGGAACATTATTTAAGAAAGCATAAGCAACACGCTAATAAAAATAGAAACCAAACAAACAAAAAAGACTCATATATAAGAATGTGTGGCCCATGATCCTCCTGTTATGTATCACTGTCCTTCCTTCCCTGCTTTTTGTTTATTATTCTCCCTTGTTAAACTGAAGTTCTAAAATTTTACCCACACTGAAGTCATGGGAAAATTACCATTTTTCTGTTTGTGTAGGCCAACAGGAAATAAGTTTGCTATGCTAATAAGTAGCTATATTAGTTTCCGTTATCTGAAAAGTTGACCATCAGGATTAAAAAAGACAGGTGCCATGTGTATGGTAGGTTAAAAATAACACATGGTATGTGATTGAGTGGGCAAATTGTAATCTTGCTTTCTGTGACCGATAAAGACATCGTGCAACTGCAGGAAGTGAAGGGACAAGATCCTTCCTCTGAAAATTGCAGTTCAGTCTCTGCTCTCTGTTTGGTCAGAGTATCCTGATCCAATGACTTCTGATTACCGTCTCCCCATTTCTCCCACCTCAGCTCTCTTGCCTCTTTCTCACTGTCTGACTGTCATGGAAAGGAGAGTAACAAACGAAACAGTCTTAAAAATATAATTATACTATTCCATTTCTAAACAGGAACCAAAACACCTTTCTTAAAAAACTAGTAAAACTCAAACTTCTTCTTTGAAGGGTAATATGCAGTTATACGTAGTTAAATGCAGTTCATAACATGCAGCTGGCTGAAAGGAACATTTTTTAGATATTGTTCATATTTTTTATTAAATATATTGAACTTCAATATAAGTAAAATTTAACTGAGTAGCACAAGGTGTATTTGGGGCTGATATACATTTGACCAATGACACTTTGCAGACATGTTGAGGTATAAAGGGTGGAAGGTAAAAAGGGAGCCCTTATAGCAGCCTTCTATGTATTTAGATACCTAGCTAACACAGCATATAAAGCTAGATCCACTCTTCCATACAGAACTATGAATCAGCAGTATCAACATAGAGGAAATATTTGCTCAGTGGTCAGGGACCTTAACCATAAGTTTCAGTAGTGCTTCCTGAGCTGATGGCAAAGGGAAGATGTGACCCTCTCAGTAAAAACTGCAGGGTTCTTAAATTACAAACTGTATATAAATACAGGTTAGAGATGTAGGCATTTAAGAACATGATAAAATACCAGGACTATTTTTTTCTACAACCTTATCTCTCACAATTTACTGGGCAGGCCAAGGCGAAACAATCTGGTGGAACAAAATATCCATCTGAGGCTCTTTTCTTGGTGCTTACTAAGTGCCATGTTGCAGGACATTATTTCATTGTTGGCTTGCAATGGAAGTTTACATAAAGCAATCCATTTCTGAATAGCCATTTAGTAAGAAAATGAAGCATTACAGTTCTTCCTTTAAACAGTGAGAATATCCCAAAGCCATGATCGTGATCATAATCATACCATATGACATCCTGATCTAGTATTTAACGTGTTTGTGAGGTACAATCCAGCTTATGAAAAGGAGCATTTTGCCTCCTGCGTAAAGTCTTACATTCTTATGCAACTACAAATCCATACTTTCTTATCAAAAACAGGTTTGAGCTGTGTCTTGCAGAACACTGAGCCCTTGTCAACAAATAGTGAAGCCAAAAGGAGATTTTTGTCTCCAAAAATAGGCAGAATTTATTGCCTTACTGGCAGATCATTACCCATTGGAATTTACTGAAAATCAGAACTTTTAAGTTTCTCAAAAAACACAGTAAAATGTCCGCTCCCCTAACCAGTCTCTCTAGAAAATATTAATCTAGCTTACTACATAAAAATTTCATTATACTATTTATTTTGTCTTAATATAAATAATTATATTTGAATACGTTGATCATATAAAACAGCAAGCAATAAATATTGGATTTATTGAATTCTACCTCAAACTTTTGTTTTACCACCAGAGTCTAACCAAATATATTTTTCTAAATCAAATTATTTATAAATTTTATGATACACTATATATCTATTTGCAAGATCGAATATATAATGATTTAATGCAGTCATTTTATTGTAATATTGGTTTAATTGACATTGCTTTGGAATTCCAGGCTGTTCACTTTAGTAAAGCTGTTGCCAGATACTACCTTTCTAAAAAGATACAATTATAGTCACTGACAGCAACATGCGACTTTTTTTTTTTTTCTCTCTTTCTAATTGCTTTGACTGTGATGAATGTTGCTTTCCCAAATTTAAACATTTCAGCAAATTACCCAACATTTTTCTGCTATTCAGAAATAAATTACAAATTGGGAAAAATAGGAGTGCTGACTTTGCAGGCAGAACTATTGGTGCTTGCAAAAGAGCATATTACAAAATCTTGTCCAAAAAAACATAAGCAAGTTAATTGCCAGCCAGTAAGTGAGTTCATTATCACTGACTTCATTAAATGCTTCCAAATGTCAAAAATCTATGCAGGTCAGAAAAGGCTCAGTTCCTCCAGTTTCGATTTGTTTATCAACCAGAAATGAAAGAGAGTTCATTTCACTAAAATCAACATTTTTTTTCTGAAGAAAGCAAGACTAAGAGACCCTCCACTACAAATTTCCCATGATTAACTGAATATGCATCCTTCCCATGTGCTCTGTGAGAAAAAATCTGAGATAAGTCTTCAAACCAAATATAGAAGAAGAAAAGTGCAAAAAAAAAAAGATTACTGCTTCCATTCTCACCAAATCGACATTTGTCACTCCTGCTGTCATTGATGCCAACAAGGGTCGGGGCCGGGGGGCAGCATCTGCATCCAGTCTCTTCCTTTTGCATTTATATAAACTTCTGAGTTTTGGTAGTAGCAGGTGAGTACTGGAAGAAGTGCTTTCTGTCCCAGTCTATGTTTTTCCACATCTAGCTTCTAGTAAAACAGTTCTCCACTACTGTTCTGTATAGCTCAAATATAAATCAGATGAGCTATCTGCAGTCAGGCAATAATTTTATCTTAATGAGTTATCTATTCAGCAGAGCAACAGGTTTTAGGGGTGCTCCAAAGGCCTTCCAATGATCCAAACTGCCTTATTAACTAACTCATAAAGCACCTTTAAAAGTTCCAGATGGCAGTTCCACCAAATATGGCTAAAGAGGTTGCTCTGCTTCCATAGGACCTGCAAAATGAGTGGAAATTCCAAAGGAAAATAATATTCAGAAATAAAATCCTAAGTTTTTGGAAACTATATAATGACAAGATAGAGCTGATTCCTGGAGAGGAAGGTATCTCTGCATTCGAAGCCACCGAGGTGAAGGGCTCC
>NW_009188436.1:88259-103383 GCF_000690835.1 Fulmarus glacialis | reverse complement strand
ACGCGGAGAACGTGCACAAGTTCTCGGCCTGTTGCAGAGCACGGTTACAGCCTCTCGCGCTCTCTTTTGTTTTGCAGCACTGTAAGTACAGATCTGTCTGTGAGTTGAACCTTCATGTGACTGACGGATGTCAGTCTCTCCCCCGGGATTATCCCCGTCAGTTTCCACTGAAGTGGTTTCTTGTTTTATTTGCCGAGTACTAATTTCTGATCGTCCAGTTCAGGGTGGGCTTCCTCCAGATTTCTTGGTGTCACAAGAATCCTCTCTCCAGTGTCTCAACATTGCCACGCTGCCCACCTCTGCCTTCGGGTTTTCTCCCTGCCTTACGCACCGGGAGGTAACGGCATAATTGCAGTTTGGGATCTTTGTTTCATATTCTCCCTGTCAGCGTGTATGCTGGGTTGCTCTAACTCCATTTGTTATTTTATGGATCCTCTTGCCTGATAACACTTTGCATAAAGTGACATTAGAAAGAATTATAATTACAGTATTTATTAAACCACTTCTTAAGGAAGGAAATCGATAGCACACAGAAAGCAATGTAAAGAATAAGGAAACTTTCTGGCAAAAGATGTTTAAGAAGATGCAGGTTCTACGAAGAAACACATTTTCTGAGAAACTTAATTGTTAACATGGTATTTTGGGGCTCTACAATAAGATGAAACTTACACACAGACCTGTGTAACATTCATTTGTCTTCTAGATAAAAAATTGTCACATTTTTAATTGTCACAGATTTTCTTTATAGTTCAATGTATTTGCAGTTTCGTGCATGAGCTATTTCGTGAAAACGGATCACATTAAGCAAACTATGGGAGTTTGAGTATATGGCAACTGCCCCAGCCTTCCCATTTATAACTACTTCGTGAGAAAAAGCAGCCATGACAAGAACAAACAGCCTCACTTGGGTTGTTTGGGGTTTTTTTTTGCTTTCTCATTTTGAAACTTGACAAACTACTCTGTTGTACGGTGGGTTCGAAATGCAACTCTCCCTACTGGCTGCTCTACTGCACCTTTCTAGAATGCATTTACTCTCACCAACGTACAGCGGGATTATCTTTTACTCAACAGAAAGAAGCTTGCATAGCAAAACCCTGAAATTCCTGAGCAGTGTGCGACAGTAGGAGGAAATCTGTTGTAGGTGCCTGTGATGGCAAGCCTGGCTGTGTGTTTTCAGTCTTTTTTCTCCTGGCCTCTTGGTGGCAGGGCAATTAGAGCTCAAATGTACAGGCAAAAGACATCCCAGTACAATAATCAAAGCAAACATTATATAGATTTTGATTGCTCCAACGAGAATGAAGTCTTTGCTAACTGAAGTAGCTTTATTGATTCGAATGAGGAGATGTATTTATTCTGTTTTGTGAAGTGCTCCAAGCTGTGTGTGTATTTAATGCTTATGAATTCAGAGATGAAGGAGTAGAAAAGTTCTGTGTAAAACCATAGAACAGAAACTGTATCATTTCCAGAACATTTATTCTAACATTCTTTTCATAAAGGCAGTTATAATACTCGTAGTTATCATTACCATCTTTTATAATGGAACTTAATGTTTCACAAACGGCATGATTTGTTTAAGTCAAATAATTAACAACATTCTTGACTGTTTAGCAATAATTAGTTTGTTTTCACAGAAATACTCGGTTTCCTCTATCTGTACAGAGGCTGAAAAATAATGGAATAACAAAAATGTTCAGCCCCACAGCTGAGAGATGAAAAGTTTATGAAAATAAAAATCGCCCATAACGATAACATGTGATCCTGTTTTAAGTATGACCTTTAGCTCCTTAAAATGCATGCTATTCAATGCTAGAAAGTAATTTCTGTGGTTTGTGTTACCACAGTAATTTAAATTGACAGCCTTAAGATTTGTCTGAAGACGTTGTAAGGAACTCAGCTGCGCATTTCCTCATGTGCAACACAGACAATATCAAGCAAAACTTGAAAAATAAAGAAAAGACTCCCCTTACTTCTGAAGTCCAACCATGACCACATGCATTTCTCGTAACACACTGAAAAAAGAGGTTTAAGTTTTGCCCCAAGTAGATGTAGTTATTCTGGGTCTGCTCTTATTTCAGATGAAGTTCCACAGAGATTTACAGACACCAGCTCAGACCCTTTAGGAATAAGTCTTCTATGTGAAAAACTTTGTGCCCTTTCACCTATAGGACTCTACTGTAAAGATAATAGCGAGAGCCTTATTTTGACCAGGGAGCATTGCAGGTTATCTACAGCTATCTACTTTATTACCGCTTTAATTCAAGACCTACATTTTTATTCATTGTTTTTCTTTCAAGTAGCGTTTTGAAAGGTAATATCAAATAAATGGACCCTTGGCTGTGGCCCCACACAATGCTTTCTCTTATGAGATGTCTCAGTTGATCTGTGTTCGAGGATGATTAAAGTATCTTGTACTGAGTTTCTTAGTTCATTTCATTCCATGTGCATTCATAAATTAGTTGATGGTAATCTATTAATAAAAACTTAATATTCTACATTATCCGCTATAAAATGTTGCAGGTTTTTTTTCTCTTTTTTCTTTTTCTGAACTGGAACTATTCATAGACTCTCTTCAAGAGTCCGATAAGATACAGACTACAATACTGGCTTGATAATGGCCAAGACTTTTGCTTCCTCTCTGAGTAACACGAACTCTAAGATGAGAAGGGATATCTTACCTTCATAACTAAAACATCATTCGTTATTTAGTCTCTAGGTTATTAAAACCAGTTCTGAAATGTGGAACAAGAACTTACCATTGAAAACCTGGATGTTGTCAAGTCCAGTTTCCTGGACCCAACAAAGCAGTACCAGTGATCGTGTTATCAGCAAGAAAAAGAGCAATTACTTATATCCCTAAAAGCTCCTCCTTCTCCAGACCACAGGAGGTGAAAAAGGGAAGAACACAATTTTGACAACAAGGTTAGACCAAAACAGACCTGCCTGGGGACTCATTGATTTCTCTGGAATTAAATTGTTCCAAGTAGCAAAAATGCCAACTCGCTTAATGATCCCTTTGAAAAGCAAGTTTTAATGATCAAGTGACCAAGATAGAAGGCATAGAATGGAAGAGAGTAGACATGGGAGGGGGATGAGACAGCACATTGCCGGACAGTCTCAAAATTCACAGGGAGTGGCTGTAAGTTCATTAATGATTGGAGACCTCTGATGCTTTCTGCCTGCTCTACACGCCTTCCTGCAAGAGGAAGGCATAAATTGGAACTGAGCAAGAGTTGAATTTTGGAAGCTGCTGGCTGACTTTTTACCCTTTGAATTTTTAATTAATGAAGAACTGATCACAGTTTACAATGATGAGCACGTGGGAGGACTGCAGGGGATGGAACACTGTAAAAGTAGCAGGACATTATATATAAAGCTGCAAGATCCTCTTTCTTAGAAGAATCAGATAAACAATATCATCATAACTAGGACAAGATTCACAGTTACAAGCCAAGAAAAGATTTCATGATTCTTGTTCCTCCCCACACCTCTAACATTTCAAGGATTGTCAAAATCCCTCCAGGAGCACAGAACAAAGTAGCTCACCCCATTTTTAGCCAGTTCTCCCTTTCTTTTTTTTTCTTTTTTTTTCCTTTTTTTTTCCCCAGAAAGAATTTATTTTCCACTTAAATTTACTTTTACTCCACACATGCTTTCCATCTTTCTCTGCAAGGAAAATCGTTCTCACAGTGATGCAGCTTGCACTATGGCCCTGTTGTGCTTTATCTTCCCCAAAGGGAAGGCCATTAGCTGAGCGTCGCAGCCAGGATCATTGTCATGGCAGGTAGAGAATCCACAAAGACCTTAGAGGTCTCAGCTCTAAGGAGTGCTCAGACATGTCTTAACAGCGCAGCCTTTGGTGACTGGCCTCAGCGGTTACTTACTCATCGTCCTTTCCACAGTGATGCCAGGACAGCAGTGGTTTGCACAGCAGTATGTGCTGTGAGCTGGACTGCCTTTGAGTATGCAGTGGAAGGTAGCTCTGTGACTTTATCCATCTAGCCAGATCTTTGTGCCTGGCGGAGCTCCAAAAAAGAGTGCAGAGCATGCAAAGGAGGCACTGTGCAGTCTTACCCCATTTTGGCGTGGGTCCAGACCTTTCCTTGCCCTTTTAAGGACATTCTTCTGCCCTAGGAGTACCATGTGTCCTTAATGTTTACAAGAGAATTAAGATCTCCAGTGACAGTGGTCTTAGGATCAAGAGGCAAGTCTACATTCAATACCGTGTTTATCCTCCTAGCTGGTTTTCCCAGAACTAGTACACACATCAACAATTCCATAATGTATGAGTAAGATCTGTTTATTCCTTACCACAGCTCCAGCATTAATCATTTATGCTTCTCCAAACCATCAGTAAAACTCTGTGCCGTGGAAAAGTACTAAACAGTGTGTGGTGTCTTGGAGCAGGATCAGGCTCAGACCTAGTCCGGACTTAATACAGTTTTGCACAGGGACATTACACTGCTGTACGGCTCTCTGCCCTCAGATAAAGGGGTTTTTCGGTTTTTGATTCAGCTTATTATAGAAAGTATTGATAGACCTGTTTAGTCACAGGTCTTGCTTTCGACCAGTAATTTTGGAGAAAAGATTATTGGAGACATCCAAATGTAACCATATAAACAATTTTGAGAACAGCAGATCATTTATGTGGTACTTTGTATCCAAATTATAGAAAAAAAATTACAAGCTGGGAAGACCCCTAACGTTTTATAGTGCTGTAGAAAGCTGCAAGGCCAAAGCTAATGGACTTTGCTTGGGTATCGGGTTGGTGTCATGCTTATTCTCTGCTGATGAGTGGCGTAATTAAGAAACCTGTGCCAGTCTGGGGATTTACGACAGGAAGAGAAAGACATTTTTAGATCACTGCATCTAGTTGATTCATTTGGAAGCACTGATAAATAGACACAGCTGGTGGTGGAACTAGAAGCTGAGCTGCCCTTTTTTTCCTGTCTCCTATTAAGTATTAATACAAGGTGGAGGTGATTGGTAGTGAGAGGCATAAACTGAAAGCAACTGGAAAAGAAAATAACAAAGAAGAGAAATAATATTTATCTGGAGTCACCTAAAACCTATGAAAACATGAAACAAATCTTCATGCTTTGTCTGTTACCGGTTTCCTGAGAACTTCAGCAGATACCACTTAGCGAACTAACTCCTTCTATAGCTACTAAAGGTTGCATGTGTCTTAGCAGATTGGCCGTGCAACTACCAGGCCATTGCTGCAAATCACTGTGGGTGCGTGCGTTCCTTGAAACTCAGGGCCACAATACCCAGTATGGTTTTCACCTCTCACTATAATAGTTTTCATCTGGACCACCTAACTGCTCGTGGTTTTTAATTCAGCTGGTCTGCAAATAGAGATGCTATTTTCCCCACGTACAATATTTATGTCCTTCCACATTTAAACCCCAATAGAATCAGTGCCAAAGGTGAACATTAAACCAAAGAACGATTCCTTTAATTACATCTGCTACTGACACAAATATTCTTTATAACCGGAATTTCCTGCTAGTACTCTTATGAACTACCATATACCTCTGGCGGGAAAATAAGTGTTCACAAGCTTAAGGAATTCCATATGCATTTTATTGATGTTAATTCTGTTAGTTGCGCACTCTGAGGCTGCTGCTGGAAC
Organism: Fulmarus glacialis; assembly: GCF_000690835.1. Lineage (NCBI taxonomy): Eukaryota > Metazoa > Chordata > Aves > Procellariiformes > Procellariidae > Fulmarus > Fulmarus glacialis. The sequence continues at coordinate 97,751 of NW_009188436.1, read as the reverse complement.
AAGGACTGTTTTGGCTGATGGATTCTGCACACAGAGCATACATTCAAGAGGAATTCACTAGGGAACTGAAAAACGAGCCATTACTCTGGTATAGACATTGGGAGGGAAAAAAAAAAAAAAAAACACCACCCAAAACAAACCCAAAACTTAATACAACAGTATTTATCAAGTGTGGTTCAGCCTGGATGGTGGGGTTTCTAGAAACCTTGCTTAAATGTTTGTAAACCAGTCCAACAGTAGAAAACTGTAGGGTAAGTACCTAAAACATATGTAGATGGCTTACAATCTTTCCTCAGACATTTCTAAAGATATGCGCTCCATGTGGCTTATCTTTCTTTGTCTGTCCCCCTGACATACACAGTCCTTAGCATAATCTCAGGGTTTTTTTCAGGAAGGTGGGTTGGGAACCAGTTGTCATTCTTGGCCTGGCAATGTATTTCTGAGTAGATTTCGGAATAAGATCTGATGAACGAAATATCTTTGGGGCATGTCCTATTTGCATTAGAGAAGACCCCACACAGAAATGCTTGCCTCAGTTTCTACCAAAACTTCGTGAGCTCCTTCCAGAGAAAGACAAGGAACAGAAATACTTGTCAATGCCACTAGGCGTGACGCGAAGAGGATTAATAATGTCAAGAGTTTGGGAACTTGAGGATGAACATTTTTAGTCTAAAGCCACAAGGTTTTGTGCCTCCAGACTCTTCAGGTCATGCTTGGTCTGGGTGCATCTTAACTAGACATTAAATGGAACTCATTTATCCCTTAGGAATTATAGAAAGAAAGGTTGGAAGTTGATCTCACTGCCTGAAGGGGGGGGTAAATTAGCTTGTGTCTCAAGCACGCTGTTAGGAATGACAATTAAAATCTAATTCTAATTAGCAAGACTGGATGCTACTCTAAATAAACAACGATGTGCAGATTTGTTGTGCAGATTCTTAGCTGCAGAAGTAGGCAAGTAGTAGACAATGTGCAAGTTAATCACCTCTACAACAGCAAATGGACTGGCTTGTAAATACACAAAACACACAGTTGAGATTTCTTTTGCAAGATGAATTATTGTGAGAGCAGACATTAAGGCTGATACTGAGGTCAGAGCAGCCTCTTCAGGCTTTAGTTAGTGTCTGGTTCGATTTCTGGTTAATTAGGGCTGAGAAGTTGGAAAGTTTGCAGCTCTGATGCATATTCTTTACCTGCTCTGAGGAGGTAAATTAGGAGAAACTCCAGGCTGTCAGTTTTCTATCTCTAATAATCATCCAATAAAAATTACAGAGAGGCAGAAAGTCTCCAGCTAACAGCTTGGACTCATTACTGCCGGTTATGTCGTCTGGAGAGCCAAAAGAAGTGAGGGTCCAGGAATTCTAAGCATTAAAGGTAAATTGTCTTTTGTTTAACCATTATTATTGAAAATTTCAGGAGATCTGCAAGCTGTGTTCCAAATAAGGCAATTATAGGGCTCTGCATTTGCTCCTCTCAATTTTATGACCACAGTCCTAATGCATACTTTCATTAATTTCACTAGCACTAGCTCCTGATCCTGCATATATCCCACCATGCAGTAACTTCAGAAATGTGACTAGTGCTATTACTATTCACGTGTGTACATCCTGCAATGTGCCTAGGGCCAAGATCCTCAAAGTTCAGCATCTAAATATCTTTTGAGATTATGGCCTACATTAAATAGAACTGAATTTGAGATACATTTTGGCATGATACTTCCAGAAAGTACACTAAAAACTCTAATAATCCCTAAACTGTTACAAGGGAGGGGAATTGTGTTAGAATTATAAGAAACAGAAACACATGTAAATATTTAGAGTATGTCACCTAACATTATCTATTGTGCTTTTTAATTGCGAGGGAGCTGGGACTGCAGTGTAAAACAGCAACACTGGTGAATTTGGACTGCCATTACTGTCACATTTTGTTGAGTACTACATTTATACACATTTTAATGGTACTTGAAATAGAATGCCAAACCTGCTCAGCTTTGCTCGCTCTATAAAAAGAATCTGAAGTGAAAGTCTAGAGGCAAAAGAAAGAAAAGATTAAAAAAAAAAGATGAAGAAAGAATAGAAAAAGAAGAAAAACCTAAGTGGTGCCTTTCCTGGAAGCAATTCCATGGAAATAGTAACAATAAAACTATTCTAGAAATAAAGACTTATAATCCACTGCTCCATAACTGAAGTAGATCTTTAGTCTACTGCATAATGTGTGAAGTGCTACCTGCCAGTAGTTAAGCATAAAACAAAGCTTTTCTCTTCACCCTCAAAACGAGAAATCTGAAAACTTGACAGCAAAAGTGGGCTAAATACAAATCCAGTTAGTTTCATTAATCCCATTCTGTACACATTTTTACATAGCCCTTTAAAACTCTGCTTGATTAACATTTATGTGCAAGTCTTCTAATAGAGCCCCAGGCTTCCACAAAAATATGTATTTTATGACTTCATGAAGGCAACTTAATGTATTACGAAGGAAAAGGAACAGGAAAAGGAGACAATTTAGCCCAAAGATGTTTGGATACTTCTTTGCTTGTACTTCCATACAGCAATAAAACTTCTGGCAAATAAGGGACAAAATTGTCCTCTTTTTCGCATATGTCAAATTGTAGAGCCCATATTAATATTCATGGCCTCTCCTCTGTCCCACCTTGAACAGCTTCAACTACAACTGAAAGTTTGAGTCTAGTGCTTCAACAGAGACCTTTATCTTGGCACTTAAATTCTGCTTCCCCAAAGTGGTGTAAGTAAATTTGCATACGCTGAACTTGTAACATTAAAAAGATATGCTTTCACTTCCAAAACGCTACAATCCGTATTTCTGAGCTAATTAAAACTTAGTTCAATTCAACCATAACTGGACCAAAGCTGTAGAATGAGGTCTGCATACACTAATGGGATGGATACTGAGTTGCAGACATGGTAGATGTGAATTGGTATTTAAGCTGCCTTTCAACTTGCTGGCAGTGTCAGCTTTTAAAATCATTCCTTGAAATGCAGCTTTTGAACATGTGGTGCCTAGAAATGATATTACAGTATTGGGTAACTCTTATTAATTCACATTATTACGTCACTGCTGCACCTCTGCAAGTCAGCTAAGTTAGCCTACCAGTTTAACCAGGATACAGGCAAGCTGCATATTTGGGAAGTATGTGGAGAAGTTACCTTTGTTTTCAGAACTTATCAAAGAAGTCCCAACACTCTGACTGCATTTTAGGATCACACGTCCATACCTCAAAGATTAACGTGTTGCCAGTAATAATAATCTGAGCTCTTAGTCCTTAAATGAATTTAAAGGTAGTGACATATATAAAATTAAATCTTAAAATTAAATAGTTCAAAGTAAAGGACTTGATCTCTCACTCATACAGTTAATGAGACATCTATTACAGAAGATGGCCATACAAATATCTAACTTAAAAATGCAAGTTAAAGAGTGTCTCAAAACATTGGAGCAATTTCAGAAGAGCACTGACTCTGTGTAAATGTTCAGTGATGCTGAACTCCTTCTAGGTTAACACAAGGAGAGTAAACCTGTTTGTTTGAAATTCAATGGCACGTGAACTGGACTTGAATTTCTTCAAGCAAAAATAGATGCCTTGCAGCTCAGACTTCTTCTGGCCAATTGTATTGTGTAAAGACAATCTGCAGAGGTTTGCAGTGTAGTTGTACTGCTTGTGAAGATAGAGTGGGTTTGTAAGTGGAAATTTGCACATGTGGAAGTACGTGATTAAGTCCTATATCTATGCAGAGCAACATTAAGATTAGTGGGGCTGAACTCAAATTCAGGGACTGTCCCATACATACTCCTTCATGGGCCTAAAATGCATAAAACTGGGGAAAAGCTCTGTAGCAACTGTGAAAATATCCTCTAAGATTTTCCTCCTTTTCCCATGGCATGGATGTAGCGGTGTCTCAAATGATCTGGAAATGGTTGTTATAATGATTGACATACGCGATTGGGAAATAGACTGAATTTGCCTGGGGGAAAGAGGCAGGACAAAAATCTATTCTAATACAATTATTTTCTACAGGATGCAGCAGGTCATGTATGCACAACCTGTATTCAGCATTGCATAATTACATTTTCTTCTTTCAGATCACCAAAGCAGTGCAATAGCTGAAGTACAAGAGCTGCACGAGCTAAATAAAAATACAATCAAGTTCTGAAATATTTAAAAGTTATAGCCAAATGTATCCTGCTCAGGATACATATCCTGCTGCCAGATCTGGATATGACTTTTGCACAGAAACCAACCATACCCTTGCTTGGGTAGCAAGAATTCGCAGTAGCAAGTGCTTCCCATTGAGGGTGTAGCGACAAGCCGCCTGCTAATCTTGCTTCCTTGGAGAGCCTGCAGCTGGCTTGCTCAGCACTTAAAGTAAGTTAGATAAGTGCTTATATATCACAGCGACAGGCATTATAAATATCCTGCTCTCCTGTGTGCTTATGAAGCTGCATTAAGCCCAGTGCAATTTACATGTGCATCTGGAGGCAAAACGGTCAATGTGGTTTCACCCGTTATCCATACTTGTAATGACCTTCCCAACTATCCAACTAAAATGCCTGATGCCCAAAGATGCTGCGCCGACTCCTTTCTGCCAGCATGTCCCTGGGAAGCACCTATGGCCATATCTGCAGTGCAGCTCTGCTGATGGACGAGTGCCTGCTCTGTGCACTAACAAGTGGCATCAACAAGGACCTCAAGTCGGTGGCCTCGGGGACAGTCAGCACCTCCTTGCTGCTTTCATTCCCAACAACTTCAGTGGGAACTCAGGGCACTTGAGTCTCCCAGTTCTGTGGCCAGCCCAGCTATCAATGAGAGTCTCATGCCACACAACATTTTGGAATGAACCTCTGTCTTTTGCTTCTAACATGACCTGCAGTTGAGCCATCGGTGAAAGAAGTTCCAGCTCTGAGTAGTTGCACTGTCCGCATCAACATGATTAAACAAGCAATACATTCAGAGCTTTGCATATGAGATAAATTAAAGCTTTTTGTTCAATGGCACTGAATGCGTTTGAGTTAAAAAGGGTGTATAGAGTGTCCCTTCGGTAACCCTGCTTTGTCATCATGATACACCACCCTGTACTCCTAGGCGCAGGAAGATTAAGAGAAGCGTTTACATCTTGCATTAATGAAGCAACAGATTGCACTCTGTTACTGCTTGTTTGCTTATTTTTATTTATTTATTTATTTAACAACCTAAACGAAATCAAAGTTACAATGGGCTGAAGAGGATGATCTCAGCTGATGTCTGGAAGTAATGTTATAATTGCCCTATAAGTCAGAAATGACAAAACCTACTTTTATTCCCATGGCACTGAGACCACCAGTTGCTGTATTTCCTGCCATGCTCTACGCTCAAGACGTTTCTTTTCAAGAGGAACACTGTTTACATCCATGAGCTAAGATAAGATATATTGTGTGGTGAAGGATATTTGGTTAGAGAAGAAAAGGACTGGGAGACAGGGAGAGAAAATAAAACCAATAAATGGTGAGTTAAGCCTTCAAACATTCTCCCATTTTTTTAATAGTGGTTTGGGCTTTTTTTGGAACAATTTATCAGCAGAAGTCCAGGGGTTTCTCACAGATGAGAGTCATGCATTTCCCCCAATTGATTTTACTATCTGGTTCCTTTCTGGTGCAGAAAGGAGCACAGTTGCTCTCTCAAACAAAAGGCAACTGTAACCCTACCATCATTAGAGATGGTTCATGGTGACTCCCAGCAATCTTTGTAGGAGGGAACTTTGCTCAGATTGACATTGTAGCAGCAAAGCCTGGTGGCAAGAGGTGCAAACCTGATCTTTCTTAGTTAATCGCAAACCTTCTGTGAACCCAGCAGATAGCACTGAAGTTCAGAATTACCTCCAGGTCTCTCTCGTCAGCGTGCAAATGTAATTATGATAAATCCCACTTCCTCATTGTATCGTTATAGCCAAAGGTAAACGTAATTAGTCGGATCTGAAAATTAACAATTGCTGAACTCCTTTTAGAGTTATTAAAGTATCTCTCTCCCTTGCCTAACACATGCTGTCTGCTGTCTTCTGCTTGTACGACAGATGATCTGCAGCCAGCATTGACATTTGTGCGGTCACCTCCACTCAGATCCCAGAGCACTAAGAGAGGATTTTACCTATGAGTACATACAGTACAAGGAAAAGCTACCATACAAACCAAGAGGAGGCAGGATGCAATGAACCAAGCAGCCAGCCTTGTGCTTGGTATTGTATTTAACTCCCTGCTCTCTGCTAGAGAATGAGATTACGTACCCAAATCAAGCCAGCCTTTTGTGGCTGGGCACCGTCAACCTCATTCATATAGACTCTCAGCTTTTTGATTGCAGAGGCTGCATTTGTACACCCTATAATACAATAAATTCCTGGTCTCAGGTCAGACCTGTAGGTGATACTGCAATAAACTTAATAGGGAAGTTATATTTTGTGATGTCCTTGGTCTTTCTTCAAGGGCATTAGATACCCTGAGGTTGGCCAGTTGGGATTATTCCTTTTTGAGTGGCAGGCTCCAAATTATGTCTTGTCTGTTAACTCCTTTTACAGTTTATCTGCAGGTGTCAGTGGATGCAGTGGGGCTGCCTGTAAGCAGTTCTTCACTGTCACAAACTTAGAGAGACCAAGTGACTTTCCAAATATTTTTTCAGGGTGCCTGCTGCATACAATCTGTCTTTTTGGCATCTACAAGCCTTATGATCTGCATGCCTTCCCATCATCTGCTATTTGGCTATTGTCTTGTTTAGAAAAGCTTTTTTGGAACTTAAATGTCAACAGGTGTGGCAGAGTGTATGACGGCATGCAGTACAGAAACGTGGCTAATTATAATCTTCTTGCTTAAATTTTTTTCCAGTTAACAATTAAAGTTAAAAATAACGTGTGCATACAGAACGCCATGACTTAAAAAAAAAGTTTTCTAATTAATACAGCTTCTAGTTAATGAAGTCTTAAATTCTGTGTAAGTCATGAATCATCCCAACTCATGCACATCTTGCTGCTTTCTGCAAGTAATAACTGCAAGTCTGGAATCAAACTGACCTGTCAACCTTTTCGTACACGGCATTTCTGGAGTAGAGGCAAGGGTCTGACCAACATCTAACCGACATAAACAGCATCGTAACAGATGGGATTGGAGAGCTGGCAGCCAAAATACCCATTCTGTTCATCAACTGTGGGCACAAAGCATAGCCTGTCCAGCCAGATTTTGCATCTTTAGTTAGCATGCCTATGGCAAAGGTGTTGTACAAGGAGATCTGTGAATGTTTTAGAGCTCGGAATCCCAAATATCACTGATGTTGAAATGCCAAGTGGGAGAGAGTATTTGTCTCTCGTTAAAGTGCTCCTCAGCATATGTTTCTGCAGAACGGCGTTCCACAAAGAGAGAAACAATTTTTGGCTCATCTGTTGCTTTACAGGTGAAGAGCTGGCACAGGATCTGGGAACACTTACCTCACTATGACCTATGGCAACAAAGAATACACTCTCTACCTTTCCCTCTTGTTTCTCCTTAGAGACAAAAAGGAAAAGAAAATTCATGGGTTGTGCTTCATTACACACAGTTGCTTAGGTTGAGGAGGAAAGAAACCCACATGGCCTCCCGTCCATATCTCTCCAAAAAAACTAACCAAAGCACCAAGAAATGGGCTGCACTTAACCTAAAGGACATGATCCAGAATACCTACCTTGCATCCTAAAGTGCTGACTTATGCTTATCTTTAAGCATCTATAACTTCCTGCCCTGTGCAGCTTTATTAGGCTAAATAAGGGAAACATATCTGAGGGCAAAAGGTGGAGAGAAGCAAGGCAAGAGAACACCTATGTTTTAATGATTATTCACAGAAGATGGATTCTTCTCAGTGCCTTATCATCAGTCTTAGAATCACTAGCTACTCAGAAGCTCCTCTTTGCTACACTCAGGGTCAGAGCAAACACTCTGGATCATATTTGTGTATACTTGTTTTTGCAAGCATGGGTGAGGTAAAGGGAAGAATGAAATGTTAGGAATGCCAGTGTTGTAATTCAACCCTCTCAATTCACATTGAGATTTTCCTGGTTCCAGGTACTGCCCGTTTATCTGTGTCATTGCCTCTCCTACTCCTCTTAATCCAGACAGTTCAGTAAGGTTAATGCAGAAGCTGGGCAGGGAATCTTTTTGCATTATGCCAAAAAGATTCACCAAAATACGTCTGTGTAAAAAACTTAATGATGAATTCACAAAGCCCTCTGTAAATGCTTAAGGAGTTTGCACCCTATAAATATTTAAAACAAATATTTCCCAATACATAAACACTCTCATTTCCTGCTGTTCCCAGATGCATCAGCAGGGGTGGAGGGAAGACAGTTATCTTCGCTCAGATGTTGTTTAGCATATCCCTAGATGCAATGAAACTTTTTGTGTTAATTCTTCCTTTTCACTTATCCTTTTCATCATTATATAGCATTTCAAAAATGCAGGAGATATAATCCAGCTCCTAATCTTAGCTAATGGGAGCTGTCTCTAATTAAAAACTCATTAGTGTAAAAATATATTTTGTTCACAGCAAAAGTAAAAAAAAAAACCCCAACCCTTAAAAATTCCATCCTGCAGTTTTGCTACTTTTATTCCTTGTGCATGATCTGTGCAATTAGACAATACTTTACCTCAATTAAGCAACATCACATACTTGCAAAAAAAGTCTTGTTTACGCTAAACAAGTTTGGGAAGAGGAAAGCTGTTTTCTAACACAAGAGTCAGCTCATCCACTACCAAAAAGTAACAACTCAGGGACAATAAAGTAGCTCCCGACAGCTCAGTGTAGTATTACACAGCAGCAGAGAATGAATAAGAATAATAATAAAAAGGTATCAAGTTCTACCTATAAAGGAAATTCTACATGGGTAGAATGTTTCCCCATAATGAACGGAGCGGCACCAATTTCTGCTTAGTGGAAGAGCGCATCTGGGTTATAAGGGTCTCCGAATAATTAGGCCTCATTTTTCTGTCTCAGCTGTGCAGTGCCCGCTCTGATCCTGCCGCCGAACAACTGCAGGTTGAATTCAGGGAGTGAACGCATTCAGCAAGGGCTGCAATCGTGTCTGCGGCACTTGGGCTCCTCTGAATGCTCTGCTTGGTAGCTGAACTCTGGCTCTGCTCTTCTGACCTCGCGCCATCTCTGAAAGGACACAAGGACGGCCAGATATAGAGAACTAGCTCCAGTATCTTGAAGTCTGGCACTGTCCAAGAACTCCAGGAGATGCTTCGCTGCTCTCCCCTGAGATCTACCAGGTAGTAGGTGAAGGCCCAGAAAATGTGCAGACTTTGTCTTTGCAATTTTATAATTTAAATCCACTGCAAAGCTCAAGTACATACGTGGTGTACTTATCAGCATTTGTTTGCATTGCTGCATTTCTACCATTCCTACTTAGAGAACAGTCTTCCTCTCCCCGCCTTCCAGAACAATGTCGTGCAGAGAAACGCTTATTAATGCACTTGGGAGAGCTC